>NC_054371.1:79057381-79357381 GCF_017654675.1 Xenopus laevis | reverse complement strand
GGAGTTGCTAATAAGGGAGTTGCAGGGCCGGGGATTGGACAGCAAAAGTAGACCAAAGAATTGCTTATTCAAAAGGTTACTACATGGCTGACTAAATATCAGTATTCTGCTGCTCCTAAAAGTGTGTGAAGAAAAAACTACAAATTTATTTCATTTTTGGGCCTGTTTGTAAAATCTGCACAAGTTGGAGCCACATCATTCTAGGAGCAACTGGAAGGGACATAAGTATTCTGTCATACAACCTCTAATTGCACATAATTTAGAAAAAATAGTGAAGCTTTCCCTTGCTACTTTCACTGTGACCATCACTACTTCTGTGCAGTTTTCCTTTCCAATGTGTGTTATCTTAGAATGAAGGATCTGCCCCAAAAATGCTTTTACTTCACTTTGTTGACATAAAACAGTCAAATAATGAATGTGTTATATTAGTTTAGATTTTGGACTGTACGTAGTCAGCAATT
Organism: Xenopus laevis; assembly: GCF_017654675.1. NCBI lineage: Eukaryota > Metazoa > Chordata > Amphibia > Anura > Pipidae > Xenopus > Xenopus laevis. The sequence continues at coordinate 79,356,920 of NC_054371.1, read as the reverse complement.
ATTTATTTAGTTTCAGGTAACAAAATACAGATTACTTGAATGCGTGATTTCTAATAAGCGAAATAAATTTGCCATATCTAACCAAAATACTCCATCGAGGGAAAGTATGTGCCATCTTTTAACCTTGTCCCCTATTGTGTTAGCTTTAGTACAATTAAAAATATAAGCAGTATAAACTTCTTATTGTATGACATTTTATTGTCAGCAATCATGTTAGCAGCAATTCTTTAAAAATTGTAGTATTGAGGCAATTATAATCAGCAGAATGCCAGGCTGCAGCTCTGTACTGGACTTCACATCAGAAATGGAGAAAGCATTAGTAAATGATAATGTTCCTCACTCTGAAAAAAACCCCAAAATATCATGAAATCATGGAAGCCGTAGACAAATCTGTTAAAACTTGTTGCATAAAGGTTTTCATATGAAGGAAACAGCTATCTTCTGATTGGATCTTGTTTATAGCTAAATACATTTATGGAATCTCAACATATTTTTAAAAAAATAATGATCTCTAAAATCTTTGTATTTAAATATATAATAATTTAAAATATAAAATGTGATTCTTTTTAAATTGCTTGGCCATAATGAAAAAGTGTACGGAGCTGACACGTTAGCACATATGTAAAGTCTCTTGTCTCCAACATTTCTCCATCGCTGACTGAAGCCTCACTGTTTTTAACACATAAAAGGCAGTGAGGTGAACAGTATTATTTAAACTTTTTCAAAGGAAATAGCAAGAGTACTCTATTTTGGTAATTTGTAAGACAATACTTACCCTTTCCCCATTTTCATTAATTCAAATGCTTCATTGATTTTTTCTAATGGCATTTTTTCGCTCACCAGGAATTTAATGTCATATTTCTTTGCCATATAATCAGAAACAAGCATTGGTACTTCATCTCTGCCCTTAAAACCTATGCATAAAATCAAAAGAACATTTGTCAGTGATTTTTGTTCTCATCATGACTGAGAGTACAAAATATAGTAAAAAAAAATCTATGTATTGGAGAGTCCTTTGCCATGCACCTTATATATTTCAGTTTTTGTCTTAATGACCACTTTAGTATTTGCATTGGAATGCAGGAGTCATAGGAACACTGTACTTTTCTGTTATAGGAGTGCATCTGTTGAACACTGTCATGTTTTCATTCTCAGTGGATTGTTACATTGTACAGCAGCACATTTTTTTATAGATTTTTCTTTTTTTACCTCCAAACGCCGATCCTTTCATTGTTCGTCCCAACAGGAGTTTGCCAGGATGAAAAGAAAGTCTATCATCCGGACCTGCTACTCCAAGCACAACAGTGACCCCATTGCCTATGTAAGTCGATTCAAATGCAGTTTTCTGAATAAAGAAAGAATAAATAAGAATTGATAATATTGCTGCTATGGTCATGCACATTAGATTTAGTTTACATCCATATGCATACCTGTCAATGTTCCCAAATGAAAAAGTATAAATATGTAACCAATACCTTGCCCCAGCCATGCCCACACATGCATGATCCACCCATAACCCTGTTTACACCTACTGTATATACTGTAGCTTTGTAAATGAGAGATTGTTCCACCAGAATTAAGTTAAATGGAAGGTGTGCATATGAAGTATCTACTTCTGTATGACATCGTTGTTTTATAATAATCTACCTTCCAAAAATGTGGATAAATTGTTCCATGTCCAAATCCTGGACAGTGTTTTGTTTATTTCATTGGGCCCTGAAACACTTTTTTTATTGCAGGGCAACTAAGCCACAATATATGTAGATATATGGAAATTCATTTAAATACTTTGTAGTATGTTCACTGCACTAAAATGTTGGAGATAGAATTGAGGCTTCCATAATACCAAATAACTGGATTCCTTTAAAGAAAAAAAAATTGCACCATATTGTACAGTTTAATTTTAAGCTCGCCAACATGTGTTTTCTGCTCTGTAGTGTGTTAAGGGGCTGGTACTTTCTTTGTAGTTCTGTCAAAACTATTCTTATAGGGCATGAGTGGTGGAGGGAGGCATATTTTTGTGGGGAGAACACTGACTGCCCCAAGAAATGTGTAAGCATTTAAACTTCTATAAAATAATGCTGGCAGTGAAGAAATGGCCCGTGCTTACTGAAATAGACAAGATCCCAAGGTGTGCCACCCTGGACCAGCAGCCATGGGAGCAGATAAATGACAAAATAGGGATGCCACACACACAAATACATTCTGTAGACCTCCTCTAGTTGATAAACTATGGTGTCTGAGGAGTCAGTAACTCAAAAGTTATATGAGATAAAAAGTCTATTTTTGGGCCCTGTCCTGGTTTGCCCTAGACGAATCTCTGTTTTGGCCATTTATTAAAATGGCTCTGCATATGGTATATTTGCAAACAAAAATCCTTACCATTGTTTCAATATATCCAGTGCATTCAAAGGCAAAATCTACTTCGCCATTGGTCATGTCTCTAATGACCTCTTGAATTGGTTTGTCATAATCCTTTGGGCTTAAGCACTCAGTGGCTCCCAACTCTATGGCTTTTTCAAATTTATCCTTATGTGAGCCAACCCCAATAATCCGACCTGCTCCAGCGACTTTGCAGCCAACTATAGTTGAAAATCCCACACCTCCTAAACCAAATACAGCACATGTAGATCCTGGAGTAACCTGAAAAAAATATTTTTTTAATGCATTATAGCTAATAAGGATCCATATAAGATAATCAGACTACAATCAATGCTACCTTTTATATAGTTAATTGAATATTTCATCTACTAAAAAGGAGCAAGGGGATCTTGCAAATGTGTTCTTCAACAGGATAGCTGATTTAGGGGATCTCCAATGCTCTATCCAATATCAGAGGCCTATCATGTAACAGATACCACTCTGTAGTGATTAATAACAATGTGTCCATGGAAATTTAAAGTGGGGGTATCTTGGACAAGCCTAGATAATAATAGAGGACACTTCCACATACACTGTAAGGAATAGTGGCTTTATTCACAGTCTCAAATCTGTTTCAGCATTATTTAAGCATGATCAAAAATCAGGCTATAACACATTAGCATACTATGAGATAGTATATCTCTAGTTACCTTAGCAGTGTTCACTGCTGCACCATATCCAGTAGCAAATCCACATCCAATAAGGCAGCCTTCAACAGGAGCAGCAGGGTCTACTTTGGCAACGCATATGTCAGGTACAACAGTGTACTCCGTGAAAGTGCTTGTGCACATATAATGATAGATTTGTTTGCCTTTGCATGTAAATCTGCTCGTATTGTCTTGCATCAGACCTGTTTTGGCAATAAAGCTGGTAGAGAAAAAAACATCAATGCAAAATATACTTTCATTGTTTGTTTTTGTCTACAGAGTTTAATTTATAAGAAAAAGCACAATTTATAATAGGGAATTCCATATTCTATCAAAATGGCTTCTGCTATTTCTGACGCACAAATATCAGGGGTCCCTAGTTGCCATGCACAAATTCATTATAGTCAAAGGGGTCAATGCAAAATACATGACCCTTCTTGGGAATACTGCATGACACTTGGACAACTGAACTGAAAAAAGGCCTTCTTTTCCAACAGAGACCACATATTTGAGTGTATGAGCATGATTAAGCGATTTCCAGACCCCTGCTGCTGCAACTTGATCAGACAAGTTAAGGTGACCATATCCTTACAGATAGTCTGGTGTACCAAATGAATGGTTGTAAGTAACTGTACATTATGTAGTTTCATGTATCATTAATATAAAGACTGTATCTTGGCGATCTTTTTTACTGTATGATGGGCTGTGTACATAAAGACAGCAAGACGTCATACTGTTTTTTTTCTAGATTGACCATAAACATACAGATATTGTTGTACAAATAAGGGAACAGAAACAATGTTTATCTTGTCTGGTCACAGAAACAATTGATATCCATGCCATAATGATATATTATATAATGAACAGATGATTGTAGGAAACCTTGTATTGGACATGTGGACATGTATAGCCACCTTTAAAGGAGTTGTTCACCTTTAAATTCATTTTTAATATGATATAGGGAGTGCTAGTCTGCAACAATTTGCAACAGGTCTTTGTTTTCAATTTTTTAATTATTTCGTTTTTTGTTCAGCAGCTCTCCAGCCTGGAAATTCAGCAGCCATTTGGTTGCTAGGGTCCAATTTAACCTAGAAACCAGGGGCCCTAATAGAAAGATGAGTAATATAAAATAACAATAATTGTAGCCTCACAGAACAATCGTTTTTTGGATGTTGGGGTCAGTCACCCCATTAGAATGTTGGAAAGTCGGAAGAGGAAGGCAAAAATTCAAAAACTATAAACAACTATGGATAAACATAATTAAAACTTACTAGGAATAGGCCATTCTATAACATACTTAATGTTAACCTGATGGTGAACCAACCCTTTAAGTTATATGCAATACTTGCCAAATCAATTAACCATTATCCAGGGGGTCAGGAAACAGAGTGATTTCCACTCTCCGAACAAGGGCAAATAGAAAATTGTGACTACTGCTTTGACACTTGACAGATCTAATCTGTTAGAGCAAGGAACAGCCCAATTCAGATTCAGAGCGCAAGCACTAAAGTACAACTTACTCATTTTTATCACACAGGTTACAGTTTGGAGTCTTGCAAGCTCTGCACTGTCCACACTGGGGTACGAACAGCGGGATCACTTTGTCACCTAAAGGAAGCAAGTTAGAACTATGAAATGTGCTTTATATAAAGTTTGTATACATTTTGCATGGATATGAAGACAGTGCCTCCCTAGAAAAGTGAAATTTTGCTGCAGGTACTAGCAAGCTGCAGCTTAAGGAACATGTTTTAGGACATCATCAGGGGAAATCGTTGTCCTGCATGCGCTGTCCTAAGCAAGAGGAATGTGACATGGCATGCTTTTTTACTCACCCATCCTCTGAGGCTGATGTCACACCTCACTCCACGCTCCTCAGCCATCAGCTCTTGCTCCTCATTCCTCACTCCTCCCTCGTCAGCCATCCGTCCTGGGTCCTCACTTCTCACTCCTCCCTCGTCAGCCATGCGTTCTGGGTCCTCGTTCCTCACTCCTTCCTCCTCAGCCATCTGTCCTCAGTCGTCAGCGATCACTCCTCAGGGTGCGCATATTCAGCCCTGCACCCTGATTATAGTTATTTGTTCTTGCCATTTGTTTTAACCAATAGGCGTTTTAGGTTTTTTAATTGCAGCAGTCAAATTAGAGCGACGGCTGAGGAAGGAGAAGCTAGGACCCAGGACAGATGGCTGAGAAGGGAGGAGTGAGGACCCAGGTCGAATGGCTGAGGAGGGAGGAGTGAGGAGCAGAACCTGACAGCTGAGAAGGGAGGAGCTAGGTGTGACATCTGCTTTGAGGAGGGGTGAGTGGAAAAGCAGGTGACGTTGCATTCCTCAAGCATAGGAGATCCACATACAGGAGATGGATTTCCTCTGACGATGTCCTAATATGTGTTCCATAGCAGCTGGTAGAAAGTATCTCCTCAACCCAGAAGGATTGTGTGAGAAGTGCATGAAATTCAATTACATGTAAATTTATACAGGCAGAGATCCAGAATATGCACACAGAAGTCATATGCACAGCTAAAGGTAAATATAAATGCAATCCCATGACAGACATGAGCATTGCATTGCATCTGAGATCTATTTACAAATAATACTACACAAGTAATCTTACAATTATATTTTGTAAGTGGATGGAAGATTAACTTAGATTGCTGCTGAACAGAAATTGTGATTTATACATAGGGAAGAACATGACACACAAAAGGAAATAACTTTATAGGAAAAATGGACATTAGGGCCCCACTGCAAAGTAGCACATTGATGTCATCAAAAGTTAAAAAACTGTACTGCCTAATAGTTGTTTTTGAAATGTTAATTGCAACTGCTTTCCTGAGCATTCATGAAAAGAAGTAATACTCATACAAAACTCACCTGGTTGAACAACAGTCACACCTTCACCGATGCTTTCAAAACACCAATGGCTTCATGACCCAAAATATTTGGAAATTAACACCACCAAGTTTGTCGTTCAAAACACTGAGGTCTGAGCCACACACACCAGATGCCAGGATCTACAATACAAGGGAAAACAAAATAGCCAATGTAGTTAATAAAACAAATATATATTTAGAAAAAAGTTGGTTTGTAGGAACCTTAACAGTTAAAAAGATCACTTCCTGAAGGGAAGGAGGTGTGTATTAGTTATTCAGTTTAAGATAAGACCAAGAGAAAAGAAGTAAAACTCCCCTTACCTTTCACACCCCAAACCAATTAGGAATTAGACAAGTGCTTAACACAATAATTCAATAAATTAAATATGGTACCAGTAATTACTGGATTTAAAAGATGATATCTCTGTGCTTAAATCATTAATAGATTTCTTGTAAAAACAGTTGAAGTGCTAAGTGCTAGTTTGTTCTATAAGATAATACAATTCTTAAATTAGGATTATATAATACATGATTCAAACACCATTAGAAAAACACTTTTTAAGTGCCTAGTGCCACAACCTAAATGCAATCTCAGATTGCCAATGTGCGGAAACAATTAAGTAAAATTGGTTTTATGAAAGATAGTCAGAGCTGTCTCGTATAGGAAGTGAAATAAACCCAAACCGGCATTTGAGAAATAAAAGTAGGAAAATGAAAATAGAGAGGAGGTGGAGAAGTCCCAAGAAGCTGCTGCCTGGTTGTTTTTCTAGGCCTTGGGACCCCACACGGGGAGAAAGTAGAACACTGGGGACTGGGATCTCAAGTCTACCTTGCTGTCTTAAAAGGAGAGCTGAACTTCCCTATAAAACCAAAACAAATATATATATAACACATAGGGGCACATTTACTTAGCTAGAGTGAAGGAATAGAATAAAAATACTTTGAATTTCAAAGTATTTTTTTGGCTACTTCGACCTTCGACTACGACTTGACTTTGAATCGAACGATTCGAACTAAAAATCGTTCCACTATTCGACCATTCGATAGTCGAAGTACTGTCTCTTTAAAAAAACCTTCAACCTCCTACTTCGCCACCTAAAACCTACCGAGCATCAATGTTAGCCTATGGGGAAGGTCCCCATAGGCTTTCTAGCCAAATTCTGATCGAAGGAAAATCGTTCGATCGATGGATTAAAATCCTTTGCATCGTTCAATTCGAAGGATTTAATATTCGAAGCCGAAGGATTTAGCTTCAAGGGTCGAATATTGAGGGTTAATTAACCCTCGATATTCGACCTTTAGTAAACGTGCCCCATAACTTTTCTTAGATAATAAGTCACTAGACAAGACATGAATGGGCAGATTTATAAAAATGTGAGTTTAGAGCTTAATAAATAAAAAATTCACTTGTGTTCTTAATTAAGTATTAAAAGGAAAATAATGTATAGGAATATTATTGTATAATATAATTATAATTCTCAAGGTCTGTTTTTGTTGTGGGTGGGGGGCTCTGGGAGAGTGAACTCAAAAGCCAGTCAACATTTTTAGCTGTATGTTGGAAAAGGGCAGAAATACAAAGTTTAAAAAACAATTGCAAATAAGCACAGATTATCACTCTTTACATCATACTAAAAGTTAACTCAAAGGCGAACAACCCTTTAATATTTGACTTTGAAACATAAATATACATTCCAATTAAAATAACATTACCTTAATTCTGACTTCATGAGCTTTTGGGGGTGCAACTTCAATTTCCTCAATTTTAAGTGGTTTGTGTAGTTCCCATGCAATAGCCGCTTTACATTTGATCACCTAAAACACAAATAACTCGTAAGAACATATTTCTGTATATAATAAAAAAAATAAGCACTTTTGCCATCCAACCATGCATATTGCAGCTCTTATTCTATAGTCCATTTGAATAGTTATATCTCCCCTTAAAGGGGTTGTTCACCTTCCAAATACTTTTTTCAATTCAGTTGTTTTTAGATTGACAAAGACTTTTTTTCAATTACTTTCCATTATTTATTTTTTACTGTTTTTCCAAAATCTTTTCCAAAGTTTAAAGTTGAATGTCCCTGTCTCTGGTGTTTGTGTGGCAGCTCAGTAATTCAGGTGCAGACTCTAAACTGTTACAATTTTGCAACATTTAGTTGATACATTTCTGAGCAGCATTGCTGGAGGATTAGCAACTATTGTATCAATTCTAACAGCTGCCTGTAATGAAACCCAGAGATTCTGCTCAGCAGGGACAAAGATAAGAAATGTATCAACTAAATGTATCAATTTAGAACAGTTTACAGTGTCGGCAACCCCGTCTCCCAGTGCTGCTTCAGAAGGTGAAAAATGAGGTGAAATAACATGCTTGTTGCTGCTGGGTGCATTCTGGGAGTTGTAGTTCTGTAATAACTTGTTGTTGCAGGTTGCTTCTCTCTGGGCTAAAATATTCAGTTTTTTTACAGAATGATTAAAAAATGTAAACAACTGTTAACTAACGATTCTAAATTTGTTTTATATTAATATAATGGTAATGTTAAAGTATTTTGCATTAAAAATGTCATATTCGTGTCTTTAATTTTAAATCTCACAAAACTGTGTGTGTATGTTTTAATCATTATTCAAAAATAAACTCTACATGCCATAGATATGTGGAAAATACGTAAAAAGAAGAAGGAAAACAGCAATTTAAAAATATAACTGAATTCTAATCAAAAAAGGAAAACTTTCTAGAATATACTGGAATAAATAACTCAGTATACTTGTAGTTCTAAGTTCTCTAGCACACACACACCCACACACACACAGCACCTGTAGTCATAACAGCTTATTGACATTAGAATTGAATGTGCATATCAGATCATTACACTGCCAGAATTTTTATCAGTATTATAGGAAAAAAAGCAAATACTTTTCCTGTGGTGTCCATGTCTGTGGCTGCTTCAACAACTATTTCTGCTCTTTCCAGAAACTTAACAGTGAGTATCATGTAGGCGCTGGGACCACTCCCCATAAGCAGTATTTAGACATATGATTGGCTTGATTCGTACTCAGTCTTTAACGCCTTGTGATGCAAGCAGTGCAATCTATTGTTGCATTTCTGAGTGAAGGGAAAAACTGAACTGTTTGTCAAATATAGCGGAGAAAAAAAATGCTGTGTAATAGTGTTATCAGCATGTTTGACTCTTTCTGCCAGTCTTTGGAATAGTCAATGTAAACATATATAAGTTGTAGTATATAATATAATTAACTTTGCAATTTTTGTTATTTGTTATAACAAGGTGACCACAAGTTCCTTCTACACACTTGTGCAAAGATAGATTAGGAATATTATTAGATTAGGAATATGACATGATTTTGTGGGCAGAAGTGGGCAGTCAAACTGGACCACTCTAAATAGCAGGGGAAATTCTTACAGCCCATACAACTGCAGGAGAACAAACCTGTTTTGAAAATATAGGAAATGTTGGGCTCCTACTTTTTTTGTTTTTTTGTTTATTTGACGTGCATTCGAGATGTAGGTTTGAGCCTAAACCTAAACACATCATATATATATATATATATATATATATATATATATATATATATATATATATATATATATATATATATATATATATATATATATATATATATATATAGTGAAAAAGGATTGCGGTGCTCACAGGGTTTTAGTGAAAAAACAAAAAATTTTATTATTAAGCCTCAACGTTTCGATCCCCCACAGGGATCTTCGTCAGGAGCAAAAACAAAAACCTGACGAAGATCCCTGTGGGGGATCGAAACGTTGAGGCTTAATAATAAAACATTTTTTGTTTTTTCACTAAAACCCTGTGAGTGCCACAATCCTTTTTCACTGCTTATTTCCCATGCTAGCACCAAGGGATTAATTTTGTCTACGGACTGCACCATTCCTTTGGTTATATATATATATATCTATATCTATATATATATATATATATATATATATATATATATATATATATATATATATATATATATATATATATATATATATATTATATATATATTTTAAGTAAACAATAAAATGCAGCTCATCCCTTCCTTCATTGGGTGCATGTGGTCAGACCTGAAAATTTACCACAGCACTCCCAACATATAACCCCCTGGGAAAACCTGTTTTGCAAAACTGAACTGTAACTCTAAAAAAAAAAAGACGCTTTATGTTACAAAGTTTGTACAAAGCATGCATAAGCTGACACGTCCCATCAAGGCAGTGTCCATGCGTCTATCTAAGTGTAAAAAGTATTATCTTTGGGGGGGGGGGAGAAAGACCATACCTGCTTTTCTCTTTATTTCTCTTTATTTAGCATGATCTACTCCAAAGACACCATTAAGCGGGGGTTGGGAGAGCAGGCATTTAAGGAGAGCGCCACCTCCCCATAATATATAATTTAAATAAACAATGAAAGAGATCATGCTAAATAAAGAGAAAAGCAGGTATGGTCTTTCTCCCCCCAAAGTTAATACTTTTTGCACTTAGATAGGACTGACACAGGGGGCTATATGTTTCATTGCTGTGGTAAATTTTGTAATTTATATATATATATTTATATATATTATTATTTTTCTTTTTTTTCTTTCAGGTAGCATCCTACACAGCCAGCCAGGAGGAGAACTCTCTAGCAAATACTAAAGTTTACTGTTTTAAACCAGACCTCACAGGAGGCTATACTGCTGCCAATAAATAACTTTGCCTGTTATCATATGTAAAAATGATAAAAAAGACTTAAAAGTTACAGTTGCTGCTATCTAAATAATGCATGCCTACAAAGAAATGATCTGAAAGCTAAGCGCTGTTGGCAAATCTATGTTTGTCACGTTGTTACGTATATACATACATACAGTGTATTAAATCCTCATCAGCAGGTCTGGCATACTGTGTTTGTTTTGCTGCAAACTATAATTAATGATATTGTGTACATTAAAATATGACACCATCTGAAAGTCATGCTTCATTATCTTTCAAGGGTATTTTTTTCCATAGCAAATACTTGTGATAACTTTGAATCAGTTTAACTGCCAGTTGGTGGGCTCCTTAGCTGCCACGTGTTCCCTAGCAATCAGGGGCGCTTCGCTAATGAGGCGACTTGAGACTGTCGCCTCAGATGGCAGCACCCCACTAGTTACCAGGGGCGGCAAAAATGCTGGTACTTTAAGAGACAAATTTCCGGTTCTGAATTTGTCTCTTCTAGCTCAGAGAGCGCAGTTAAGCTCTCTGCGCTATTGCACTGGCCCTCTCTGCTGCCCTGGTGGACCCCCCCGGACCCCCTCAGGCGCAAAAAGTTAAGCGCAAGGGGGAGGGGGGGGCGGCAGCAACTGCTGCTGCCTCGGGTGGTGGAGGGGCCAGGATCGCCCCTGCTAGCAATGCATTCTTTCCATTCATTCAGTAAGAGTTTCTGCAGTGACAAAGATTTTAACTGGAAATTAAAGGGTTCAGTCATACTGTACTAGCAACGAAGCCCTGAAAATAACACCTGCCTTAAGGAAATGTTTAGGGGTGATGAGAAAATTCTTTCACCTGATACAGACTCAAAATTTGTGATTTCATGAGAGGTGAAAATGTTCACAAATCTACTCTAGAATTTCACCATACATTTTGTTTTTCTGGGAACAAGTTTTCTTGTGGGCAAAAAATAAGAAAAAAACACACTGACGCGATGCATTTGGCATGAGAAAAGACACTTTTCAACCTGTAAATGCTTTAATTAACATTTTGGACTGAAAAAGCTACAGTACTGTCATTAGGCATCTCCCATTCAAGTTAAATGGAGGCAGCAGAATCAGTTTAGGGCACATAGGCCCCATGTCTCCATACTTCCTTGTATATAATCAATCATGGAGTCATCATAGTGCATATGGGTTGATTTTAAAGAAGATGTGGGGAGGCTGAGCAGCAGGCTGAATTTCATTAAAACCAGGGGAATGACAGACAGATTCAAACTTCTATATTATTTAAATAGAAAGCAGTGACATAATTTAATTTGCTGCTGTCCAGAGTCTGCTACAGGCTGTCAGATCAGTTGAGCAAACAAACTACACATGGAACTGGAAGTTTATTTGGTCTCTGCTGTTACTGGATTTTATATAGAAGCTGGTGCTCCAGTTTTTCTTTCATGGCCTATATAGGGTTGCCACCTGTCCAGTTTTGACCCAGACAGCCTGATTTTCGGAAGGGCTGCACGCAGGCCCGGACTGAGAATTAAAATAGACCCTGGCATTTCAGGTACACAGAGGCCCAATCAGCCCACATAGAGGCCCAAACAGCCCCCACCAGCCCACTAAATACTGAATTTCTATGGGACCTTATAGCAGCCCCTCTGGCATTTGGCAGAACCAACAGATTGCCACGGGTCAAAACTGCCTGGTTTCCAAATTAGGAAAACTGGGCAGGACTCCCTGGCTGATCACCATGTCATACAGTAGATAGCATTCATGAAGGGATACTATTAAACTGCCTATCATCTAAAAATTGTTCCCCCTACCAGAGGTATACTCCAAAATGGGGAAACAATAGTATTTTTCCTAAGAAAAGACCCATATCAAGTTCTGTGCCCTGTGCACCAGAAGGGAGCTCTTGGCGTGGACTGCCATTGTGGGGCACATGCATGTGCTTCATGACGGAGTGCCCAGCCCAATCATTGTGCACATACATGTGATAGGATTGTTGGAAGCCAACCCAGTGCAGGGATTTCTTAGAAAATTACTATTGTGCACTGTGAGCAGTTTCCCCGCACCCCTGATGCAGGCACCCTTTAATTAGCCTTGTCAAAAACTCAAAAACCACTCATCGCCTATGATAATGCAGACATCTTATTAAATAAAATCACAAGAATATAAAAGGTAATTTAGCTACACACATTCAATCTGTTAGATGATCACATGAAGATCCCTGAGTTGCTCAGCGTATTCATGGGGAAAGCTTACCACGCTGCGATGTGCAAACTGCAATTTTGGACACAATCACTGTGTTTTTTTTACCCACAATGCAGCATTTCCCCCAAGAATTCCAACATTGTTGTGGTCAACAGGGGGAGCTGAGCCTGAAAAATCAGATGAAATTGTTCTAAAAATAAATCTTATAAGTGTCAATTCCTGTCCTCTCTATCAAAATGATGCACACGGCCAGGGGAAACTGCACTATAGCTATGATTTGGAGGTGGTGGTAGTACTAGGGTTCCCCTTCATTAATAAGCCTAACTGCATGAAATTCAAAACAAAAAGCGGGAAGGACTGAGCAGTACAGAGCACAAGTGCAAGTGTGCTGCCGCAGCAGTTTCCAGCTTCAAACAGGCCAGGCAGAGAAGTCTCATGGGGAAATCAGTCACTAACACAGCAATTGGAGTCAGAATAGCAAGCAGTGTTGGACTGGCCCACCATGATACTAGGAAAACTCCTGATGGGCCCAGGTGTTAGTGGGCCCTCCTGCTTCTAAACTTGTATGGCTATTTCATATATGGAAACAAAGAGACTAAATGGATGGAAGAAAAGATTATAGTATGTAAAAAAGAGACTAGGTTGAGTGAGGAGAGGAAAAAAAACCAGTTGGAGAATGGGCCTATGGTCTAAGGTATTCTAGTGTGCCCCAGGATGCCAAACCAATCCAACTGGACGCCAGGGTTTAATTAATGTCCAAATTATTTTTTAGTATGGAGATCCAAAAAAAAGACCCCTTATCTGGAAAACCATAGATCCCAAGCATTCCGAACAGGACCCATATCTGTATCTGTATGTAGATAACATCTTGCTTTATAGCAGAGATTTGAAATATACCCATGATCACTGCTACCGTCCCACATATAAACCAGCATCAATAAGCCTTTTGGTGAATGACTTATTAACTTTTATTGCACTGTTGTATGGAATGCCTGGGACTGAATTGTGTGTGCCAATCGAACAATTGGAAACTACATACATACATAGAGTACATACAGCGTGAACCTCTAATGTGACTGAAAATAACAGAACACTATAAAAATTACTAATTACTATAATTAATCAAAAGCTAAATTGAATTATTATAAAAGTGAGTAATCATGTGATTACAGTTCTGTTTTTTTATCAATCCCCATTTACATATAACAGATATACTGTATGTAACATTTGCCTCGTTTGACCACAGTTTAAATGATTTCTGTGGCAGAAAATAAAAGGGTCATTTATTTTACTAGAGGTGCAAGTGATTTGGGCAGTTAAGGACAAGCCCTGATTCAGGCTATGGGGCAAATTCACTAAGCTAGCGTTGGGCATTTTCGGTACTTCGCAAATTCACTAACGAACGCTGGCATAAATTCGCTAGTGTTACTTCGCACCCTTACGCCTGGCGAATTTTCGCTACGAACGTAACTACGCAAGTTCACTAACGCACGCAATGTACTTCGCCACCTCAGACCAGGCGAAGCGCAATAGAGTAGATAGGGATTGCTTCAAAAAAAGTTCAAATTTTTTCTAAGTCCCAAAAAACGCTGGCATTTTTTCTATATTATGGGTGATAGGCTGAAAAAGATCGAAAATTTTGGGGCTCCCCTCTTTCCCCCCTACATTTCCTAACTCATGGCAACTTAACTATACAGTGGGCACATGTGTAGGGCAAAAAAAAAAATTTTATTTGATGTTTTGAAGGTTTCCCAGGCATTTGTAGTGATTGTACGTATTCCTCCATTGAAATTTGAATTTGGCGCCGTATGCAAATTAACCATCGCTAGCGTAACTTCGCTTAGCGAATCAACGCTAGCGCAACTTCGCAACCTTACGCTACCCCTGTGTGCAACTTCGGATTTTAGTGAATTTGCGGAGCGCTGGCGAAACTACGAATCTTAGTGAATTTGCCCCTATGTCTCCTGACACTCCCTAACTTACACACCTGAATAACGTACAATTTATATGGTGGGCCTGAATATTCTATACATATACTGTATATACTGTATGTATAGAGAGAGATAGAGAGTGCTTTGTATGCTAGTCTCCAGTTACAAAGAGCAGCAAAAACAACTAGGAGCATATCACTGTTATCAAAACAACCTAACAATCAGTATTCTTCTACCTGTACTTTGTTAATAGAGGGCGTTGTATGTTTTCTAAGCCAATATTAAAAAGTAAATTTTGCCATGTCCTGAGGTGTGGAGCTGAAATAACAGTATTTATTTTCATGATTCCATCAGCCTTCTTGTATAATAATGCTCAGTGTATTTATCTATTGCCATTTTTCCATTTGTAGCTTTTATATATGGGGTTATATATTTTTTTCAGCGAAAACTCACATTTTTAGGTAAGAAAACACATATTTTTCAGGTTTTATTATACCTGAAGCTGGAAATAGCTTGAATCTGAAAATACTCCAGCTAAAACCTGTCAAGGTCATGTAGAAGTCAATGGCAGAGGACCCTTGAACCATTTGAAGATGTTTTTAGCTTTCAAGATATTCAGGTTTTTTTTGCGATCAAAAACTCAAGCTAATCAAGTTTTTTTTTTTTTTGCAGATAACTCGATCATTTCTAGTATTCGAGTCCCTCCCAATTGTTTTTTTTCATATATAAGCAAACATTCTAGTTGTGAGTTTATTCGAGGTAAAAAAAAAACCTCACAAACTTGACTGTTGATAAATAACCCCCTTAGCATGATGTAGACCAAGGATGCCCAGATTTTGTCACCGTGTGATCTACTCCTGCCACCTGGCCTCCGTCATGAGATCCACCTTAATAAAAATAGTGTGCCATCAATTGTACGGCACAAGCCACAAGACAAAGTATCACTCTGATGTCAGACTTTTAACCAAATATCTATTATAACTATTCATTTCCCATGCTATTATCCCTCTTTGTCTAGTGATTGTTCCTAAATTATAATTAAGCCAGTTGAAAAAGGTTAAAAACACAAATGTATGTTCAAACAGAGGCAATTTTGTATTTATGACAAAAGTACATGTTATGATTTGCCCTGTAGCTGTTTTTTTGGCTTTCCATATTATTTATCATTCCTCCTCTTCTTACTCTAGTTTGCTAGAGTGGAAAAAGAAGGAGCGGGTGCAGAAAAAAACATCGGGAGAGATTGCAGCACGGATAACTGCTTCTGAATCCAATCTCAGCTAGAAGGAAAACACAAACTTTGCTCAATCACAGTAAATTAAACTTGTTGAATGATGATAAAACAACACGAAAGGTTTCCTAAATCAATATATGCAATAAAGTAAACCTGTACAGCAGCTCAAGGAATAACTGACCATTGTCAGCGAACTAATTTCTCACAGCATTTCAATGTTGCACTGTACTCTCTGGATGATGATTTGAACCACAGGACAAGCTTGATAAAATTATTGGTAAGGTGGCTGAACCTAAATGACAAGCAGAAACACAAAACAGCTCTCTGAAGGCAAACTATAACTACTGCTTTCCATACTACTTATGATTTATCCCCTTCTCACTCTAGTTTGCTAGAGGGGGGAAATAAGGAGGGGGGAAAGAAAGAAGAAAGTCTTTCACTGCAGAGCATCAAAAAAACTGGCATAATCATGGACAAAGCTGCTGAGTCCCACTCTCAAACAGGCATCCAGGAGGTCATCCGTCAATAAACAGTGGCATTTGGATGTTATCATCTTCATATTTGAAAATGCAGACTCACACAAATAGGTATATCCAAAGAATGTAGATAGACACAAAGCACACTTCCTCATATATAGTTATTTTACTTTTGAGATCAGATCTTGCTATTTGTGATGATATTTCAACTTGAGTAACAAAAGGAAAGCACATGAAGGTGGCAACATTAACACGGCAAAAGCCTTGAATTGCTTGTCATAGATAATGTTTCCATTCTATTAGTATTGGTGAGTTTCAAATTCTGGATGTTTTTATTTTCTGGTTCTCTACCTCAGAAAAGATGTTCTTACAATTTTCAAAACACATCAGGTAATAGTGCTGCTCTGGCAGAATTCTGCACTGAAACCCATGTCTCAAAAGAGCAAACAGATGTCTTTATATTTAATTTGGAAATCTGAAATGGGGCTAGAGATGTTGTCTGTTTCCCAGCTGCCCCCACTCATATGACTTTTGCTCTGATAAACTTCAGGCACTCTTTAATGCTGTACTGCAAGTTGGAGTGATATCACCTCCCCCCCAGCAGTCTAACAACAGAACAATGGGAAGGTAACCAGATATCAGCTCCCTATCACAAGATAATAGCTGCCTGATAGATCTAAAGCTGGCCATAGACTCAAAGATCCGCTTGACAAACGAGCGGATCTTTCCCCGATATGCCACTAACGGCATGGCTATATCAGGGGTAATTCGAACGTTCGGCCGCATGGTCGAACGATCGAATTACGATACGCCAAGGGGCTCCGACGGGTCGGTCGGTTAAAAATCAAACCTTCCCGATCGATATCGTGGCCAGATATCGATTGGAAAGACTAGTCGGAAAGCCCCATACACGGCCAGATAAGCTGTCAAATTGGTCTAAATGAACGATCTCGCCAGCTTTATCTGCCCGTGTATGGCCACCTTAAGAAAAACACTCATTAGTAAAATCCAGGTTCCACTTAGACACATTCAGTTACATTGAGTAGGAGAAACAACAGCCTGCCAGAAAGCAGTTCCATCCTAAAGTGCTGGCTCTTTCTGAAAGCACATGACCAGGCAAAATGACCTGAGATGGCTGCCTACACACCAATATTACAACTAAAAAAATACACTTGCTGGTTAAGGAATGAAATTTTATATTGTAGAGTGAATTATTTGCAGTGTAAACAGTGTAATTTAGAAATAAAAATGACATCATAAAAATCACGACAGAATCCCTTTAAAGGGGAACTATCGCAAACAATGTAACTTTAATATAAGCTTCGGCATACTGAAATACAACACTCTCAATACAATCAATTAAAATGAAGCAGTTGCAGCTTTGATTTTTAACAGGGGTTTTGTTAAAGGGGTGGTTCACCTTTAAGTTAACTTTTAGTAAGTTATAGAATGGCAATTCTAAGCAATTTTTTCAACTGGCCTGCATATTTTCTCTTTTTTATAGTTTTTGAATTATTTGTCTTTTTCTTCTGACTCTTTCCAGATTTCAGATGGGGGTCACTGATCCCATCTAAAAAAACAAATGCTCTATAAGGCTACAAATGTATTGCTTTTGCAACTTTTTATTATTCATCTTTCTATTCAAATCCTCTCCTATTCATATCCCAGTCTCTTATACAAATAAATGCATGGTTGCTAGGGTAATTTGAACCCTTTGTATGTACTGTACATTTGGTACCTAAATCAGCAAAGGTACTTTGGTGGCAGCTAAAAGCAGGCAGAGATATAATTAAGTAGATATATAAAACTTCTTAAACAATAGGAAAGTGGATATGGTTGAGAACTTGATATTTAATATCAAGTTAATAATAATTATCCTCCCTCTAAGCAGACATTCAATGCTTAGAGATCTGATTCAGTAGAAACACAAATTTGCCATCACCTGCCTCTCTACTCATTATATTTCAAAGTCTCCATTTTGTGTATAAGCAAATAAAGTGTTGTCATCTACCCTTAGTGCTGGGCCAAAGGCAGGACCTGCCGATCATCACCCTTCTCACTCCTCCCCTCTGCAATAAATAATTTTTTTGCTGCCCTGATATGTGCACTACACAAATGAGCAGGGGGTGGGATAGGGGAGGAGTGGAAGGGTGTAGTGATACTGGGGTCTGCTTCCTCTATAACTGAAAAGAATAAGCCCATCCCCCTTTGTGGCCGGGAGGGGGGATGTTGGTGGCTGGAAACTCTGGCATGGGGTTGGCAAATGGGGACAGGGAGTAGGGAAGGGTAAGTGGGTGGGCAGGAGGTGGGTTGGCGATCGCACTCTAGATACGCCACTGGGTGCCGCCTTGTGTGACATTAGCCTAAGGCCACATATACTTTTTAGCAATTAGTTAAACACAATAGAATGCCTGGCCAAGGGAGGTATCAGATAATAACCTTGAAGTCAGGAACAATATTTATTCCCTTCAAGCAAAATATGGAAACAGTTTATTTTTTCATTTAAGTCAACACATTTTTTAACTTAAAATATCTAAAAGTATAAACCCTTTTACATAGGAAAAACCAAAGGTTGCAATCTTCTGATTCTGAGCAGTTAAAATACTTCAGCTCCTGGCAATGGACTGAAATAGTAAATAGAATGTGATTATGCATGTACTTCATGCTTATTATTGTTAATCATGTTTGTCTTGCATTTGGCTAATCTACAGTAGTTTTTAAGGTAAGGCCAGACGAGCAGATTCGGGGAGATTTTGTCGCCTGGCGACTTATCGCCACGTCTTTTATGCGACTATCTCCCCGAACTGCCTCAGCGTCTTTTCCCCATAAGCTACAGCGCAAAATGGCCTGTGCTAATGCACACGCGGCGATGCGTTTTCAATAGTTGAAAACGCATCGCCGCGTGTGCATTAGCGCAGGCGACTTTTCATTCTAGCCTATGCGGAAAAGACGCTGAGGCAGTTCGGGGAGATAGTCGCGCAAAAGACGTGGCGATAAGTCGCCAGGCGACAAAATCTCCCCGAATCTCCTCATCTGGCCTTACCCTTAAGGCTGTTACTATAAACATTAGATTATTTCGCTTGCAACAGAATGTCCATCAGTTCAATGTTTAAAGTACCAGTTATGTCAAAAAGTGAAAATATACTTTTTTACATGTTAAGTGAATGTTTCTTTATCCAGAACCGACATAAACTATTTCTTGGCAGCAAATATCCTGCTTGAGAGAGTTCTCTTTCTTTAGGGCAGGGGCACATGGGCAGAATCGGGGAGAAACGCGGAAATTTGACGCAAATTTGTGCCTGCCGAAATATAGCTCTAGTGGCGTTTAAGCATGAACATGCACAATATAGATAATCAGAGTGATATTATTTTGTGGACTAAAGTCCTTTCCATACAAATATGTACTTGACTGATTGTAAATATTATCAGTATCAGTAGGGCCAGCCTTATGTAACAATTTACACCCTTGAAAAATAAAGCATTCTGATAATTTAAATGAAATAAACACTTTGGGAGTTATTTACTAAACCTCAAATTTATGTGATTCGGCTTTTTGGGGCAAAAACTAAAATTTTTAGTGGAAAAAACCCCTATTTTTTCTGTCACTGTCCTCTAAAGGTCAGTGGCAGAGAGACCTATATCAATTTGAAGGTATCATGGTCTGTGCTGGGTTTAGCCCGAAAATAGGACTATTTCTGGATTTCTGGGCAAAATCTCAAAAAAAATCTAGGGATTCTGGAAAAAAACATGAAAAATGTCCACGATTCGGGTTTTCCCTCGATTTTATCTAGTTTTTCAGCGATCCGATTAATTTGGGTTATTTTATTAATAAATAAGGTCAAATCAAGCATGGGATATTGATCATGGTTTGTTTTAAATAAAATATGAGATAAATTCAGATTTTAGTAAATAACCCTTAGTATGAATTAAAAGACCATTCTGCCCAGTCCCCAGTTAAGATGCTTAATTACAGATGCAGAATATTCACCAATGAGAATGCTGCTTACCAGAGACAGATCAGCCATCTTATCATAGCATGAAGCCATAAAAAGTATGTGCTTTGGATTTTAAAGCAATGCAGGTATAGGATGCCTTTTCCAGAAACCCATTATCCAAAAAGTTACAGGAAGGTCATCTCCCTTAGGCTCCATTTTAATCAAATAATTAACATTTTTAACATTAACATTTTAAAATTTCATACTATGGGTTATTTACTAAAATCTGAATTTATCTCATATTTTATTTAAAAAAAAACCACGATCAATATCCCATGCTTGGTTTGACCTTATTTATTAATAAAATAACCCAAATTAATCAGATGCATGAAGTACATGCATAGATTTCCTTTTCTTTGTAATAATAAAACAGTGTGTTATTCATAATCCCAACCAATATACAGTATAATTAATCCATGTTTGAGGCAAAATAATCCTATTGGGTTTATTTAATATTGAAATTATTTTTTGAAGGTATAGAGATCCAGAGAGATGATGGAAATCCATTGAGCATTGGATAATAGGTGCCCTCTGTTGTTTGCATACACCCAGCATTATGGTTATAATGTACCAATCTCTCTCTACCTTGCTATATTTGTAACAGGCTTAAAACTTATAAAGAAAATGGTTACTTTGGGTTATTTCTGCCCAAATTGATTTTAAAAGCCACTTAACCATAGGACATCTTCATGATTGTTTGATTTTGTGATAACGTAAATCGGGATGTGCTATCTGTCACGTTAATTTATATTAATTTAATTTCATGACATGTAAAGAAAGACTAAATTATATTAGTTATATCTTGATGTTTAAACTGTTGATTTTAAATGGAGTGCTTCTTTCTTTTTCCCATGATTGTTTATACCAATATGTAACTTGTGATATCTCCCTAGGTACGGTTTTGAATAACACCCTAAAGATATTGCAAATATTATCAAATGATGGTGCATTCACAGTGCACGTGGTACAATCCATACCAATGGAGTAAGTGTTTTGTTATGTGAGTTACATGCGCTTAAGAATTTTGTGCAATTGCAATTCACTCAGACCAGAAATTCTGCTACACAATACAGATATAGGACCTGTTACCAGAATGCTTGGGACCTGGGGATTTCTGGATAAGAAGTCTTTCTGTAATTTGGATCTCCATACCGTAAGTCTACTAAAAAATCATGTAAACATTAAATAAACCCACTAGGACTGTTTTGCTTCCAATAAGGATTAATTATGTCTTAGTTGGGATCAAGTTCAAGCTACTGTTTTATTATTACAGAGAAAAAGGAATATTTTAATTATGGGAGATGGTCTTCCCTTAATTCAGAGCTTTCTGAATAACAGGTTTCTGGAAAATGGATCCCATACCTTTTTTTTGTGTGAACCACTGTTTGTCTGACCAGCATGGACAGCTTTTTATATATTTTTTATACACTACGATTTACAATGTCTTGAAGGGGTACAATGGTTTATGAAGCATAATTTGTTTCTGTATGAAAAAAACAGACCAAAACAGATTTTTTTCTTAACCATCCTGTAAAATTTATTGAAAATATTTATTGGAATATTTCTTAATAAACAAAATCTTTGCAAATCAGAACAGCAGTAAACAACAGACTATTTTTCATATTTTTCATTAGATTTTATTTTTCATGTATGTCTGCAGGCATTTTGTTGAGGAGATACATGATATGAATCCCAGCATTCTGCTTCACATATCCAGGACTGCACGGACACTGTAAAACAAAAGAACTTGTGAAGCCTTGCATCTGGGCAAGAGCTAAATTTAGCTTGCAAGAAAACCAAAGGACTTCTGCTACGTAGGATTTGTACCGGTAAATGATCACTGGATCACAATGGATTGTGTTGCGTTGCACTGAAGGCAACTGCATCTGTGATTAACTAATAAAAATGCTCTCTATATCTATATCATTCATACAGACAATGTATAAAGTGCTAGAACATATGATTATCAGATCCAAGTGGAAAATATGAATCAAACTGGGTGCAATGAAAGAGATCATGCTCAGCCAGTGATTAACTGCAAGTGTGTTCTCAGTTTTCCTTATCCGCTGTTCTACAGAGGGTAACAATAGCACAACTTGCCACTTATTTATTGCATTTTAAAACCTTCACAGGTTTTCTTTCATGGAAGATCGAGGACCATGAAACCCTATTCTTCACCCAATTATTCTCCATGTTTTCCAAGTGGTTGTAGTGCTTGGGGCCATTGGGCCAGTAATATTCCCCCCATTACTGCTCTTTTGTACCCACCTTCATTCTGATAGTGTGGAGGATGGGAACATTCAAGGGATATGCATTTTCGGCTTAAGAAGTGCAATTGTGCCTTTTCGGCGCCAATAGAAATGAGATTGGGGGATTGAAGTAGTAAGGAATACTCCTCTGTTTGCTCCTCTCTGTAATTTTACATAACTCACCATTTTCCCTGGCGCATGAGTTCAAAGCCATCCATAATTTTATCAAACTTCACCCTATGCGTCACCAAAGCTTTAAGGGGAAATTTTTTCTTCATAGCATCTTGCACTAAGCGAGGGAAAGCCTCCTTTGCCTTCCAGTCTAAATAACAGTAAAAATAAAAATACATATATATATATATGGGAATGCTTTCGTTTGTACAACATAAAAATATAGACGTGGCTCTTATTCTGCTTTCCAACATTTGTCCTACTTTAAATAATGAATACACTGACATTTTGAAAATGAAACAGATTTCCTGCCATATATCTATCAGAAAAGGCATTGGGTGGCAGCTCATAGATGGGCAGAGAAGCTGCCAGCTCAGTCTGAAGGGGCCTAATTGGCTTTTTAAATCTGTGTATGGCCAACACTTTATGCTGCTATACATTTAAGCCTTTGCAGCTATACTGTATATTGAATATGTGCTGAGGGCTCTGTTACAGCATGTGAATGTAAATACAATAGCAGCAAGGAACAGTCAGTGGAAGCCCACGGGAAACCTGATAGATATTGTAGATATTTTGGTATAAGAAGACTAACTATGCATTACGTCATCTTTTGACGTCACATTTTTGTGTGGTTGTTTTGTCGCATACCTCCAAGGAAAGCTCCCTTCACTGTACGTCCAGTGAGTAGCCACATAAGATCAAGAGAAAGTCGAGCGGTTGATGGAGGGACACCAATAATGGTTGCACAACCGAATGAAAAATGACAGGCTTGAATAACAGATGCCTATGGGAAAACAAAATCAGATTTTTATTCAATTAGTTAATACAGTAGTTATAGAGAGGGCTGTGCTCATTACTAGCCGACTGACAATGCACTAAATGAACATTAGTGTGCGCCATGCAGTTTCTCTAGATGTAAATCTTTCCATCTGCATTAAATGATCTAAAGTAGAGAAAGGCATAGCTACAAGGCAGTAAAACATTCAAATTCATTTTGGCTATATGAGGAGAAAACATTAAACTTTCACTCAAGGCCAATATATCAAAAGACATTGTGGCACAATTAAATCATCTCAGTCTGGTTCTATAGTGTTTTGGGTTTGATTTTGACCAGGCCATCATGTTTGGTATTGGGGCTGTATCCCACCACCCCAAGTTTGCTCTAATTTCACCCATAAAATAAAACCGAGTGGTTTACTAGCTTCTAATGAAACCTTTCCATTATCTGTGCCTGTTGCTGGGAAATTGTTAGATACACTGGAAAAAATAATTTTTTAAAATTTTTTTAAAATCCCTGTGTAATACAGCGTGTGAAAACCATATACGTATTATTCTTAATGGCTCTCTGAGAAGCCATTGTCTCCCAGTCCCAAGATCTGAATTTGGAGTGTTAAAGGGGACATATACCTTTCTGTAAACTGACTTTTGTGCTTCCCCAGTATCTACAAATTGGTTAATTAACTGCCCTGAAGTAATTACACAGTTTTTATATCCTAAACAGCCTTCAGCAATTGTGATTATAGTGTAATATTGGCAAGCAAATGGAGCATGGTTTCTCAGTATACCAGATGATTGAATTGGGCTAATTCTTAGCAGAGAATCCACTTGCATTGGTATTTAGGTAATTAAATAGAAATAGCAATTAATTAAATTAAAGAACACACAATTTTAGAATGAAGACAAATTGAAAACTATTTTAGAATACCATGGCCTATCTTAAGGAGAACTACCCCTTTAAGCTAGAACAGATAACATATAACTTACCATCAATTCAACTTTTCCAACGCATTCAAATGAGTAATCAACTCCCCCATTAGTCATTTCTGCAATAACCTCATGGATTGGTTTATCATAATCGTTTGGGTCCAGGCATTCAGTGCATCCCAACTTCTTGGCAATTTCAAATTTTCCTTTATTGATGTCTACTCCAATGATTCGTGATGCTCCAGCAACTTTGCAGCCCATAACAGCAGACATCCCTATTCCACCCAAACCAAACACTGCACAAGAGCTACCTTGCTGTACCTGGTATAAACAGTAATAATACAATTATCAACATATTTTTCTTAACACATGATACACAGGAAACGGATACGGTATGATTGTATCATGTTGTATTCTATACATTACAGCTTCCAGGTGAAGACTTTTGGGGAGTTGCAGTTAAGCTAAAACTGAGAATTACCACTCGGACATTCTATAAAGTTTTATTTTATTTAAGTATTAAGCTAGAGTTCACCATATACATGTAGATAATTTGTTTTTTATGAATTTGAGTATAAGTATAGCAGCCTGACGATCTCAAGAGATTGCGATTTACTATGTATATCAGTTCATGAATAGAGATGTCGCGAACTGTTCGCCGGCGAACTTGTTCGCGCGAACATCGGGTGTTCGCGCTCGCCGGAAGTTCGCGAACGTCGCGCGACGTTCGCCATTTTGGGTTCGCCATTGTTGGCGCTTTTTTTTGCCCTCTCACCCCAGACCAGCAGGTACATGGCAGCCAATCAGGAAGCTCTCCCCTGGACCACTCCCCTTCCCTATAAAAACCGAAGCCCTGCAGCGTTTTTTCACTCTGCCTGTGTGTGCTGAAGAGATAGTGTAGGGAGAGAGCTGCTGCCTGTTAGTGATTTCAGGGACAGTTGAAAGTTTGCTGGCTAGTAATCGTTTTGATACTGCTCTGTTATTGGAGGGACAGAAGTCTGCAGGGGTTTGAGGGACATTTAAGCTTAGGTAGCTTTGCTGGCTAGTAATCTACCTTCTACTGCAGTGCTCTGTATGTAGCTGCAGTGGGCAGCTGTCCTGCTTCTGATCTCATCTGCTGACTGCTGCAATAACAGTAGTCCTTGTAAGGACTGCTTTTATTTATTTTTTTGTTGTTTTACTACTACTACTACTACTACTACTATAAGAGCCCAGTGCTATTAGTCTAGCAGTGTTGGGGAGTGGGACTGGTGTGCTAATCTGCTGCTCCTAGTAGTTCAGCAGCACCAACTTTAATTTTTTTTTTTTAATATTCATTTTTTTTTTATTTTACTTTTTTTTATTTTACTACCGCTGTAGTAGTGTATAAGTTGACCTTTTAGGCATTATTTGCCCTGTAGGCATTATTTGCACACTGTTTTCTTCAACCCGCCATCGAGCTGTGTGACCTTGTTCACATTCTGTCTAAATATCCATAATATTACCGTCTCCAGAAAAAACACCGGAGTCACTTTTTTCAAGCAGCCATAATATATTTTACGTAATCCGTATCCACCGCTGTAGTAGTGTATACGTTGGCCTTGTAGGCATTATTTGCACACTGTTTTCTTCAACCCGCCATCGAGCTGTGTGACCTTGTTCCCATTCTGTCTAAATATCCATAATATTACCGTCTCCAGAAAAAACACCGGAGTCACTTTTTTCAAGCAGCATTCATATATTTTACGTAATCCGTATCCACCGCTGTAGTAGTGTATACGTTGGCCTTGTAGGCATTATTTGCACACTGTTTTCTTCAACCCGCCATCGAGCTGTGTGACCTTGTTCCCATTCTGTCTAAATATCCATAATATTACCGTCTCCAGAAAAAACACCGGAGTCACTTTTTTCAAGCAGCATTCATATATTTTACGTAATCCGTATCCACCGCTGTAGTAGTGTATACGTTGGCCTTGTAGGCATTATTTGCACACTGTTTTCTTCAACCCGCCATCGAGCTGTGTGACCTTGTTCCCATTCTGTCTAAATATCCATAATATTACCGTCTCCAGAAAAAACACCGGAGTCACTTTTTTCAAGCAGCATTCATATATTTTACGTAATCCGTATCCACCGCTGTAGTAGTGTATACGTTGGCCTTGTAGGCATTATTTGCACAGTGTTTTCTTCAACCCGCCATCGAGCTGTGTGAGCTTGTTCACATTTTGTCTAAATATTGATAATATTATCGTCTCTAGAAAAACCACTTGAGTTACTTTTTTTCAAGCAGCATTCATATATTTTACGTAATCCGTATCCACCGCTGTAGTAGTGTATACGTTGACCTTGTAGGCATTGTTTGCCCAGTTTTTTTGGCCGCAGCCACTGAAGCACAGAGGCCAGAAAAAATATGCCATATAAATGCTGAAAATAGTAATTTTTTGCCATACGTTGACTCAACGTATATGGCAAAAAATGACTATTTTCAGCATTTATATGGCATATTTTTTCTGGCAACTGTGCTTCAGTGGCTGCGTCCAAAAAAACTGGGCAAACAATGCCTACAAGGTCAACGTATGGCAGTTGTTTAAAGAGAACAGTAGATTACTAGCCAGCAAAGCTACCTAAGCTAAAATGTCCCTCAAATCCCTGCAGACTTCTGTCCCTCCAATACAGAGCAGTATCAAGCAGATTACTAGCCAGCAAGCTTACTATCATCTGTCCCTGAAATCACTAACAGCTCTCCCCCTACACTATCTCTTCCAAGCACACACAGGCAGATTTTTCAGATACATTTTTGCCCTTGATCCCCCTCTGGCATGCCACTGTCCAGGTCGTTGCACCCTTTAAACAACTTTAAAATCATTTTTCTGGCCAGAAATGTCTTTTCTAGATGTTAAAGTTCGCCTTCCCATTGAAGTCTATGGGGTTCGCGAACCGTTCGCGAACCGCTCGCATTTTTGCGCAAGTTCGCGAATATGTTCGCGAACTTTTTTTCCGACGTTCGCTACATCCCTATTCATGAATCAGATATGGGGCATTGGCAAATGCATAAGTGAAGAAGACATACAGCTATAACTTATATAACATCGCTGTATAACATACAGCTATAACTGATCATTCAGGCTGTCAGTCCAAAAGAATAAACAATAGAGAGGGACATGTATGGCCTCTCCTACAGTATCCGTTTATTTAGCTTTGTATTCAATAGTTAGGTACCACTATAAAGCCTTACATATTACAGATTAGATTATTTGGAAAAGGAAAACATGACTAGAAGGTGCTATAATATATCTGTAGAAGAAGTTTCTGTTATTTTGCCTCTTATAGATGCTTGGTAATGTCTCACCTTGCATATGCAGTGCAGTTTTGGGCCCAAGTCTTATAGATTTTAAAGGGGATCTGTCACTCAAAGAAATAATACCAGATCCTTTGTTATCATGTTAGTAGAGCAAAATTAACTTTACTTACACCATCCACATTTTTAAAATCTTGCCTCCTTCATTCTTTTGGAATGCATATTTAGAGCATAGAGGCAGATGGCATTTTGTGGAAACTGTTATCAAGGCTAATTCTGATTATCCCAAATCTCTTTTATGCACCAGAAATAAGGACCTGATGTGCATTGCCATGCATAGGCTATGCAATTAGAGACAGTGGGGGCAGAGGGGGAAAATGGAGATGCAGTGATATGTAAGAAGTTCAGAAATAAGAGTGAAAGTGTTGCAATGAATTGCTATGCCTCAGGCATAGAGACGAGGAAGGCAAAATATGAATGATCATTTTTTTTTCTTTTTTTTTTTTAAAGGTGACCACTGCGATTTTTAATTGAGTTTATAACTGGTATGGATGTTTTTATTTTTTATTTGATGTTTAATTTAATTTGGAAATAAGTTTTCTTAAACAGATGTGTATGTCTGGGTGGCAGCTACTCTTTAATGAGCTGAAAAGTAATGGAAGGATTATGCTATAAGCATAGACTGTTAAGGTTAGGGAAAAGCAGCTTACTAGGGGACAGGATTACTCTTTACAATTACATTAGAGGGCATTAGAAACAGATAGCAGGGATTATTTTTCACAGAGAAAAGAACAAAGAACCAGAAACTTTTCATGTAGATTAATATTTTTTAGTGTCAGTATCACTTTAAAAGTAGCTTGGATGATTTCTTGGGCAGGCATAAAATCAAAGGCTACATTTACTGTATCTCAAGGTCTACAGGAGATCTTTTGGAGGGGGTCAATTTGGTGGACGTTCGTCTTTTTTAACCCATATTAACTATGTAATTACATAAAATCAATATCCTCTCATTTGTAAACCAGAAGTGAATGTCTTTGCTTACTTTAGCAGTGTTGAGTACTGATCCATAACCAGTGGAAAACCCACAGCCAATCAGGCACACTTCATACAAGGGAGCCTTGCAGTCAATCTTAACACAAGCAAATTCATCCAGAACTGTGTATTCGCAGAATGTGCTTGTGGACATAAAGTTGTGAATCATCTTGCCGTTGATGGAAAATCTGCTGGTTTTGTCCAGCATCATTCCAACATTCTTGCCCACGCTGGTCAAGAAATACAGAGACACAGTGATTAGAGGTTATAACACAATTTACAGAAAATAAGTCAATAAATGAATACAGTTAGGAACAAACAAGTGTGCTTCTTATGTGAGATATTGCTTGTTTTGAATTAGTTAAAGTTACAATCACAGTGCTGTAAAAACAAAACCCAATCTTATTGATGAACTATTGAGAATTCCAATGCGTTTTAAAATTTCTGATAATGATTTTGAAAAGCTGTAGTAATAAAAGACAGGATGAATCAGTTACCAATTGCAACAACAAAGCACTTAGGGACCATGGCCTAGAATGTCTTCACCCTGTATAAAATTCTAGCCCGATGTGCAGAAAACAGCAAAGTCAGACACAAGATAGCCCTGTACAGGTATGAGATGTCTTATCCAGAAACCCAGTATCCAGAAAGCTCCAAATTACAGGAAGGCCATCTCCCATTTTAATCAAATAATTTAAAAATTTAAAAAAAACAATATTTTTTTCTCTTTAATAATAGAACATCACCGTATAATTGATCCAAACTGAGATACAATTTGTCCTTATTGCAGGCAAAACCAGCCTACTGGGTCTATTCAATGTTTAAATATTTTTTTTAGTAGACCTAAGGATTGGCGAATTACGGAAAGATCTGTTATCTGAAAAACCCCTGAGCATTCTGGATAACAGGTCATATACCTGTACTAAATTGCTGCTAAAGACAGGCTGGTAGTACAGGGCTTAGTTGTGCTTTGTACTTTGATTCATATGGCAAATTTAATTTAATGCTTTTAAAGGTCAGTAATGTTTCAAATATTAATAATTTAGATTTGTGGTTGGGTGGAATCTGCTCTGATGCATACTGCTTGTTGTACTGGTTCCAATGCAGCCCAGCAATGTACAACTGAATGAATTACTGACCATCATTACAGTAGACATATGTTATTTTGTTTGCTATAAATTCTATCATGCCTTTAAATTAGACTTTACTTGGACTCATGTTGAATGTTAATTATTCTGCCTTATACACAATTGCCCAAATCATTTTGCATTCTGAAGCTTGCACTCTGAAGCATGCATTTAGAGGCAGAAAATATCCCAGTACTGAGTACTAATTAATTGCCAAAAATGGAAAAATTTGAACACAATGGAAATTTTAGGACACATACTCATTTTGCACGCAGAAGTTGCTGTCGGGATGCAAGCAGCTTGGACACTTCATGCACATTGGACTGCATATTGCGATGACATGATCTCCTAAGGACAAAAGTTGAAAAATTCACATGTATATATATATATGTCCGTCTAAATTGAGTAACCATAGATCTCTTCTCTACATACTACAAGTACTACTACACTATCTGCCATGACTAACAGACAGGCAGGAATATCAACAGGCTCAAAGTTGGTTTCAGGTGTAGTAACCTGGCCAATCAAAAGATTTTATTCACTGGTTTGCTGTATGAAGCCAGCATCTAACTGGTTTCCATTGGTTACTAAACCTGGAGCAAACTTGGACCTGGTATATTATTATTAACATTATTATTAACATGTATTTATATAGTGCCAACATATTTCACAGCACTGTAACATTGCCTCTGAATGATATAATGAGCTCTGAAAATTTAACAGTAAACAAAATGAGTTTAAATTTACCTGGTTCCACACTTGTCACCCCTTCTCCAACACTCTCAACAACTCCAGCTCCCTCGTGTCCCAAAATAATTGGAAATTTAATACCAGCCATAAAACCCCCTAGAGCATGGTCATCTGTGTGGCAAATGCCACTGTGGTAAATCTAAAGAAAAAATGAAACACCAACAAAAACCAATGACATTTCAGAATGGTCCATGCATTAATCATTTATGCAACAGTGCTTTATGAGGGTGACCTTTTTTTTACTGTATATTTTGTAGTAAAATGACTAGTCCATTTTATTCTGAATACGTGTTTAGTCATTTTAGAAGCTAGCTGAATAGAAACATACATTTCATACACAATGACTGTTTTGCATAATTAATGGTTTTCAACGAACTAATTAAAAAAGTATGCAAAATTGCAATATTGAGCTTTTGTTACCTTGATACGGATTTCTTTAGCCTTTGGTGGAGCAACTTCAATTTGCTGTATAACAAGTGGTTTTTTAGCCTCCAGGGCAACTGCCGCTTTGCAGTGGATTACCTAGGAGAAATGTCAAATTATTTCGTGAAGACACATGTTTTATGACTTCTTCTTTTAAAGGTACCTAACTCTTTTAGCTTTTTGAGGATAACATTCACTCCTTACTGACTGTTTGCCATAAGTTTGGAAATGTATAACTGTATTTCACTTATTTGCAAATTAGGATTATAAAACTGTGAAGTCGACATTAATATATATTTATAGTATACAATTCTTTAAACCCATACACTTGGTGGCACATTTACTTAGCTCGAGTGAAGGATTAGAATAAAAAATACTTTGAATTTCGAATTATTTTTTTGGCTATTTCGACCATCGAATTGGCTACTTCGACCTTCGACTATGACTTTGACTTCGAATGAAACGATTCAAACTAAAAATCGTTTGACTATTCGACCATTCGATAGTCTAAGTACTGTCTCTTTAAAAAAAATTCGACCCCCTACTTCGCCACCTAAAACCTACCGAGCACCAATGTTAGCCTATGGGGAAGGTCACCATAGGCTTTCCTAGCTTTTTTTTGATCGACGTAAAATCGTTCGATCGATGGATTAAAATCCTTAGAATCTTTCGATTCGAAGGATTTAATCGTTCGATCAAACGATTTTTCCTTCGAAGTTCCATCGAAGGAAATGCGGTATGTCCTTTGACTTCGAGATTCGAAGTCGAAGGATTTTACTTAGACGGTCGAATCTCGAGGGTTGATTAACCCTCGATATTCGACCGATAGTAAATGTGCCCCTAGGTTCTATTGGCCTGGACGTTGATGGTAAAATAACTCTGACTGGCTTGTTTAGTTTAGTGGCTTGCAAAACCAGTGCATTTATGGACACTTCAAGTTCTGGCTGTATACATATCTATGTATATGTACTATTATTGAGAAAATAAAAGTCAGTCAAAAATTATGAATTTTTCAAATAGGAAATGGTATTGGTATGGTAAATGGTATTCCTGTATTTAGGAACTTTCTGGATACCGGATTTATAAATAATAGATTCCATATCTGTACTATTTGGCCACACAACATAAATAAAAAGCCTGTTGGTCTGTGTAGAGGCCCAAAATGATGACCTCCCCAATAAATATCCCCAATACATATCTGATTGAAGCACAGTCAAATACTGATAAATGTCCTGTAGGTTGATGCGACCCATGGATGGTGGATACGACCCAATGCCTAGGAGTCTGCAAATGCTAAATGTTGACTCAAGGTCTGAAACCCCATATCAACCTAATTTGGTCACTCAAATAATCAACTGGCCATCTGGAAAAACAGCTCTATTTGGGCATAAAGTGTTTAAAACTCTACTCTGTAGTCTCTGGTAAACTCTATAATAAATTAGCAAATCAAGTCATTTGTTCATTGGATTACCAGATACAAAAACATAGACTATGGAAAATAACATGCAATGTCAATTCTACATTCATATTTTTATTTTCATAAAATAAGAGAAAATGAGAATAATATATTTCTCATGTTCTTATATACACACACACACGTATATGTAGTGTGTGTGTGTGCGCTTGTGTAAACCTATATAGAAGGCTAGGATTGTGATGGGGTATAGGCATGTCTTGTAGGCAATATCTATGTTAGGACTCATTCAGGGGAATGTAATAAAAGTCGCAAAGAGCAAAATAATTCGCACCAATAAGACTAAAAATCCACAACTCGCAATGTAATATTGTTCCTTAAACTGTTATTGCATTGCGAATTTTAATTGCGCATTGCGAATTTTAATTGCGCATTGCGAATTTTAATTGCGCACTCATAAGAAGTGCTTGAAGGTGTCGTAATCTTTTGGAGCAAACATAACGACATTTTCAGTAAGAAGTTTTATTACATTGACTGCGCATTGGCGCAAACTATAAAATTCGCAAACGGTCTTTCACTGTCGGAAGTGGTCGCTAAACAGTTTCCGGGCTCGCAAAAGCTATATTAAATTCGCACAAAGCAAAATTTGTTCGCGCAAAGGCATAACTTTTCGCATTGCGAATAGTTTTTCCGTTAGCGATTTTTATTACATTCCCCCGATTGAGAGGTGTGGAAGGCACTGGGAGTCTGAGGCAAGGGAGGTCCTAGTAGAAGAGAGAAGAACCTGTTACAAGAGCCCTGTGAGCGAGGACTGGCCAATGATAGAGTGAATCTATCTCCTTTCTAGGCTTGAGTAATAGATATGGGTATTTAGAGAGACAGATGGGTTAATACCCCAGGTGTGCTTTGCCAGAAGTTCATTAGAGCACACTATGAACCTCTGAGGGCCTTTTTCATGGTGGTTGGGATTGTGGAGAGCGCACTAACTCCAACTTTAAATTCTGACATTTGTCATCTTGAACAAATTAACTGTGCATCATCATCAAATCCCAGTGATAGACTATAATTATATAGAGAAGTTATATAATATATATATATATATATATAAACATAATGTGTAAAAAAAAAAGCCTTTCTCCATTCTGCGTAGTGAGGGCCCTACATTGTGTAGGATCCCTGTATAACCTGCTTTACTGGGAGTAGACATGTATAACATATATAAAGATTAACACTTACAGGTCATATGGTCAAGAAAATTAATTTATTTGCAAGGACTAATGTTCAAAACAGCTCGAGTTTCAAGTGATATCCATAACCAAATGCGCTGCCAAGCACTTCCTCTCTCCCAAACCTTATTTTCATGTTGGAACAACATTAAATTGACAGGAAGGTGAACACTGTACAAACATTTCCTACATGTGAATGTGTCCTGAATACATGGTGGTTCAGTTTTAAGAAATCAATATTTTCTCTCCTGGATGTTAATGCTTTATGCAGCTTGTCTCAACAATGCATTATGGAAGTGTATTGATTTTGATAGACATAATCCAAGGCTGGGCTTTTTTGGAGAATGTGCTGGCATGTGCTGTATGAAATGTTATCCTGAGCAAATCTTTTTATGACACACCCAAATATTTGTTTCAGTTGTAAATGTGCGTAAATGTGCTAAATGTGCTATAATGGTGTTGCTCCTTTGCTAACTTAATCCCTTCTGTAAGAACCACCAGCATCAGCATAATTACCAAGTCGTTTCCAAAGATTGCAATAAAAGTTATACCTGACAAAGTACTCACAGCATAAAATGTTTACATTATTTGCAATGTCCCATAATTGTGTCTGCCTTTTATTTGTTATTATTTATAAAACTAGGGGATAATAAAACAACTGTTGTCCCAAGTATACCTCTCTGAACAAAATCGGGTCCAGTATGACTAGATTTGGGGTGATAACCTTGATACCTAATGATTTACTGGATCCTGCACAAAAGCTTTTGGCTGGTTACCAAATTGAATCCAAACCTCACTTTGCACATGAAAATAAAAGAATTTGCATTATCTGCATAAAAATATCAGCTTCCGTTCACATGAGTTTAAGGATTTGCATTTAGTTCTGGCCAAATTCCTAAAATAAATAATAATTGCGGCTGGTTTTCCTAATCAAAAATGGACTATTGTTTGGACAATTTTTTATTGAACAAATGTACAGACAATCCTGCATGGAACTTTCAGTTCAGAAGAATTAAATTGAAAAGATGTGATGCTCTTCCATTCCAAACCCAACAGCATTATATACAGTTTATGGATTTCTGGATAGAAATAACCTATACAAAGGCTGCATACAATAATATAGTGAATAAAGTACCCCCTCTTGTAAATTATAAGGATATTATAAGTTACCGAGGAGTTTCATGACCATATAAAAAGGCAGAATGTTTTTATACAGGTCATGGAACTCCGAGGTAACTTCTAATATCCTCATATTTTACAACAGAGGGTACTTTATTCATTATAATACACAAGTTTCAGTGAGTCATGTGACAGAAATGACATCAGAACTCAGCGTTTATAACTGATGACATCAGAACTATAAGCATATAATTTACAAGATATTCATGGCTTTTGTGTATTATATACAAATAATATAATTTACCTGTGGTTATGAAGTTGTGCATTATAACACATTAAAGGGGTGGTTTATAGTAACATAGTAAAATAGTAAGTTAGGTTGAAAAAAGACACACGTCCATCAAGTTCAACCTTTTGGTACTTGAGAATGCAGAAATAATTCACCACAAATGTAATTATAGATGTGAAAATATTCACCAATGAGAATGCTGCTGATTAAAAAAATCAGGTATAAATGCAAGAGAACCCACCAATGAGAAGTCTTTATTAGCATAGAAATCTTTTTTAATAGCCCAGAAACTTCAAAACTTAGATAATTGGAAAATTATGGAACTAGTATTGTCATATTATAGATTCTGTGCTGGCAGCTAAACGTTTTACCAGAAAATGTTTGTTTCTTTTATGACGAATAGTGATCTATTGTGACGAATTGTGATATTAAGCAGAAAAGCTGCAAGAAGAATAGTAAGTTACCTTTCCAACAGTGGACATCTTGGATTTCTTGCCTGCACACAGCAGCTGAAAGTCCTGAAGGTCTTTTCTGGCTTCTGGCTGAGACACTAAGTTCTGTACTGCTTATATACAGAGTACTTACTCTGATGGCTACGCCCTTTAGCTTGGCACAGCTACGTAAACCAAAGTACACTCTAAGTCCTAACACAGAGCCCCAAATATCACTAAAGGAACTAAAGTGGGAGTCTGTAGTGCAGAGTTTGGTTATTTCTGTTTTGCAGAGTGTGTAAGCAATTTACAGTTTTTCTGAATGCAGAATGGTTAACTGTGCAAACTTAAAGTGACAAAGGCTCATTTATGAATGCAGCACAAAATGCAGAGTATAATTTTCATTTTTCTACAGAAATCACCATGTTTTTATACGCACAGTGCCATTTTTGGCAGAATGCCTGCTTGGATGTAATGCTCCTTGCGCAAAATGCACTGATATGCACTTAATTAGCATTCATTTTCAGTAAATAGTGCACACGTTGTGCTGGAATAGCATTTGATTCACTTGGCGCAGTCAGTTGTGTGTATGTGTGCATCAGAGCAGTCTGGAGGGGCACATTTGTGCTCATTGGAAGTCACAAAGGAGTGTATATGATTGACAGTACCTTTCTGAATAGTGCCAATGCATGCTCCAATATATTTTTCAAAACAGTGATGCTGCTATTAGCCACATAAATATTGATTCTGTCACCTTCATGCCTTATACTATGCCTAATAATATCCCTTAAGGAGGGGTATGATAACTACTGTATGTATAAATATATAAGGGGTGTCCCGTCAACTTGCCACAAGAAGGGCAGGACTCACACAACACAACTCCTTTAGGGAATGCAGATCTTTATTGTAGCATGGCAACTTCAACATCACAGGTTTTTGTCAGAGTCTAGATGGTAGCCAGCCGGCATTCAGTAGTTCAGCTTGGGGAAGGATGATAACAAGGGTTGGGCTATGGGTTGCTATTGTTGGTTACTGGAGCATGTGGGTACAGCTGTCATGGTTTACAGCCGGGCAGTCTCTGCTATCCTCCATGTATGTAAAAAGACTAACAATTTGCAGAACAGGGTTTGATTCCTTTTGCCAACCTCAAAGGCAGCTTCCAGAAGGGACAATCACATGAAAGGCCAGGTGGGCTAATTTGGCCATTAGTTGTAATGGTGACAATCATAGCTAATACTGCTGTGCCAATGGGGTGCCATTTGGGGGCATGACCAGTTTAGTCTGAATGCAGGATCCAGATAGTACAGGTTATATACAGACTTAAGGTTGAACATGATGGAGGTATGTCTTTTTTCAACCTAACTTACTATGTTACTATGTAATACCAAAATATAAAACGTATAGTACATAGCAATGTACTTATTGCAAAGAGAATGCAGGGCTTAAAGTGGACCTGTCACCCACACATAAAAAGCTGCATAATAAAAGTCCTTTGCAAATTAAACACGAAACACACATTTTTCTCGTTAAAACAACCATACCTTTTATAAATGTGTTTAAATATCTGAGCTGTCAATCAAATATTATCTGCCCTGCCTCTATGCCTGAGGTATGAAGAAGTGACGGAGTAAGAGACTCCATCCATGATTTGTTTATGTGCACCAAGAATTTAATGATCCCAGGGGTCTGCCCTTAGTACTTAAAATGACAGTTTTCTATTTAGGCCCATGGTACATACGGTACTACTAAAAAGTTTTTTTTATCTTAATTTTATGAAAACAATTTATTTACATGAAGCAGGGTTTTACATATGAGCTGTTGTATGCAATGTATTGTTAAACAGATCTACATAGTTTCAGGTATAGTGTTTGTAAAGGGACAATTTAAGTTATGCTATAGAGTGAGCAGTTCTCAGCAACTTTTCAATTGGTCTTCGTTCTTTATAGTTTTTTTTTAATTATTTGTCTTCTTCTTCTGACTCTTTCCAGATTTCAAATGGGGGGGGGGTACTACAGCAGTCAAAAAATATTTGCTCTATGAGGCTACAATTCTGTTGTTATTGTTTCTGTTTAAACCACTACCTAGCTGCTAGGGTAATTTGGAACACTAAACTGCAGCAAAATAACAAAAATCTCAATCATTTAAAAAAAAAAAACCCCACAAATATTAGAGAATGAAGATCAACTGCAGACTGTCTCAGAATATCACTCTCTACGTCATACTAAAAGTAAATTTTAAGGCGAACAACCCCCTTAATGTACATTTATGGATTTGTTTACAAAGCAAGTGCCAATTACAAAAATTGATACACATCACCATATTTTTCTACAAATATACCGTCACTACGTGGACCTGATAACTTGCATGCATTTTACCAATGCAGATAAAAATTCATTGATAAATGCATATAGAGGCTCATTTTCTTAGAAGAAACAGGGGTAAAATGGAAGAGAGCTCTAAATGTTGTGCTGAGGAATAAAACATGCAATCTGCATCCAGATAAGGGGACTCCTTAATTTGACCCTTCACCTTGAGCCATCCCTTAGAAACCCTATTATATACCTTAATAAAACTAGGAGATAAAGATGGGTGTAAAATGGGCACAACATTTATTCACATTTTATCAGATAAATAGGACCTTGCCAGCTTAACCAAGGCAATACTCTAAAGCCAGAATTTAACAAGAGATCGCTACTATGCACTGCCGCCAACATGAGAGAAGTTCAGCAGCCCTGCTGCCGCACCCGAATCTGCAGTGTCTCGATGATAAGAAATCTAAGCAGGCTGCCCCCTAGCACAAGCAGTAGTAGCGTCTGTATCAATCAATCCACTGTGCAGTCACAGGAGAGAACCTCCTTTCGCCCTCTTCTAAACTTACCTGTGCAGTATTCTGGCATGGTCCTACTGCTGCTGTGACAAATAAAGCTTAAAATATAATATCATATGTGCACTGTTTTGATCCGGGGAAGGCAAAAAACCCAGCCTGAAGCCAGTGCTAATTATGCTTCAAGAGGGACCCCAATGGCGATCGGAAACATTCCTTGGATCAAGCATTTGACATCATTCATTTAACATAAATTAATACAATCCAGACTCTTACAATTATACTGTATAACCCTTCCTGAGCTTATAGCTCCAGGACTTTCCTTTACACTTAGTACCTGGATTACCCATCATGTCTGGAATTGATGGGGAACTTTTAAAATAAAATGCACAATGTACTTTGGATTGAGGTTGATCCACCAATATTACTGTGGCTGTAGCTGGAAAGGTCCAGGGATGCTTAAGCTTAAAATGCTTGTAACATTTCTTAAAACCAGAGAAAAATAGCCTACTGAGCAGCACACAAATATTGCAGTCAGTTCATTCCATCCTTAAACACTAACCTGTTTGATTACCCAGTCATTCATCTACATTTCTTTACTACATTAAAATAATCAGTTCAGTGCCTAATACCCAATAGTACAAACTTATTTAAAGCATTGTCAAAAACATCCCAACACAATCATAAAAAGTGAATGACTTCAGTTATTCAGACATTGACTGGAGTAAAGGAGTTGCCAGAAAGTCAGAAAGAGCTAACAGGTTTGTAAACCTACAAATTGCCAAGTTTGTATTTCAGATAGTTCAGGAACCTGCCAGGAAATATTCTTTATAGGATGTGATAACTAACAATACTGAACACATCTCTAGCATGCAGTTGGTTGAGCATTTAGGCAACAGGGATCATAACATGGAGATTGTATTTCAGGGTGTAACTAAAACACAAAATGTTAGATGTGCAAATGTTGGCAGTATAAGCAAATTTTCACATGGTTAAAAAAAAAATTCAAATGCTACTTAACAAATATACAGGTCAGTATATTACCCTTGAAAGCAAGGGAAGATGTCACAAAGCTAAATCTTCATGGTTTGCTAAAAGTGTTCGTGTTGAGATTGGTAAGAAAAAAGAACAATAGGCCACCCCTTTAGACTCGTGGAACCGAATTTTCATTTGGAGCACCGTAGGTGGTTCTTCATAGTGACGACAGTAAGATTGTGGAATGCCCTGCCGGGTGATGTTGTGATGGCTGATTCTTTTACTTGACTATTGTTTATGCTATTCTGGACACTTGATGCATTTACCTCGTGAGCCACTGGGGGGCTCTTGGGGCTGATCCTGAACTCTTCATTGTTGTTCCTGAATTTGCATGTTCCCAGTTTGTCTCCTCCCTGGTCTCCTCCCTTCTAATTACCCTCATGTGTTCCCTATTCCCCATCTTCTACCCTTTATAAACCCAGCCCTGAGCCTTACTTAGTGCTGAGTCATTGATTGTATTTTGTTTGTTCCTGTTTGACCTGCCGACCTGAAAACCTTGATACCTGAAAACCTCGATACCTGAAAACCTTGATTCTTGAAAAAAAAAAAAACCCTTTTTGAATATTAAGATGGAACCTTCTTTGTTATCGGTATGAGTGCCCTCTTGTCAGCTGGACCTACTGGTAAATAAAGCATTAGCGAGATTATTATATGATCCCCTTGTATATTTATACATAGTCATCATATCTCCTCTTAAGCACCTCTTCTCCAGCATAAACTTAGCCAACTTTTTTTTAATAGATGGGACTTTCCATAGCCTTTACTAGCTTAGTTGACCATTTTGAATTCTCTCTAATTCAATAATATCTCATTTTAGCACTGGAGACTGGAAAGACACTTTTAATACTGAACAATATATACAGATTTTGGAGCAACATATGATGCCATCATGGTGACATCTTTTTAGGGAAGGCTTTGCTTAATTCAGCAATAAAATGTCCACATTCTGCATATTGTACAACACAACAGCATGGCTCCATAGTAAACAATACAATTTCTCAATTACAACATTCGATATGTTGTCTTTGTACTAAAGTATTTGCAATTAAATAAAAAAATTAAACCATTTGCCAATAATCCCATTCTATTTTATTTACATTATACAAAGTTTCCCAACTTTTTTAAAACTTTAGCTTAAAGGTATAATAAACTATAATTTTTTTTGTATACCATCAGAAATATTGGCTTTTACATCCCAGGCAGTCTTTTATACTAATTAACAAAATTGACTGCAACTTCTATTTCTCAAATTCCCATTACATATTCACTAAGTCTATATCAGTATATACACTATATCAGTCAGTAGAAACAAAACAAACATTCTTTTCTTTTAAATATTAGATGTGTACTATACGAGGTAAAAGTTTCCAAATAACAGTTGCCAGCTTTTGCTTTGGGCTGAATTAAACAAATATGTGTATACAGATTAAAAATGCTCTTAACGAGTTACGCCCAAGGTTGCATTGAATAGTTAAGCCATTTGGCAGTATTTTTTTTTAAAGTGATGATTGTTATGGCATGATTCATTTTAGCTCTTTTCATTTTCATTGGGGAGTAAATACTTTTGAACTAAAACTCAAATACACCATTGGGCACAATGGAAGTCAAGTACAGTCATGTAACTCAATAATAGTACCTTAGTACAATAAGAGATTATTTTCATTTGCACATGCCCCTTACATTGCCGCCTCTGTGATCTGCTCACTTATTTGCTGTTCTGTGGTCATGATTAGTATTTTAACTGCTATCTCATTGCTGGGGTGTAATTAGACTAGAAATCAGGCAGCAGTTTGGAATTCAATGAATGGAAGAATAGTAGATGACCTGAACAGAAAAATAAGCAAAAAAAATAACAAAATAGCAATAAAATGTAAACCAGAATAGGTAAATTTAATTTCTTCACTGCAATGTGGAAAGTTACGGAAGAGCACCGGGCCAGCAAAACAAAAATGTTTTTTTGATGAATTATGACTTTTAATCTCATAATTATGACTTTAAAAAGTCACAATTATGACTTTTAATCTCACAATTATGACTTTTAAAGTCATAATTTTGATTTTTTTTAAAGTAATAATTATGAGTTTAAAGTCATAATTGTGGGATTAAAAATCATATTTTCAACTTTTTAGAGAGATTAAATGTCATAATTATGAGATAAGGGGGCCCATTTACTTAGTTCGAGTGAAGGAATAGAATAAAAAAAACGTAGAATTTCTA
This sequence comes from Xenopus laevis, assembly GCF_017654675.1. Lineage (NCBI taxonomy): Eukaryota > Metazoa > Chordata > Amphibia > Anura > Pipidae > Xenopus > Xenopus laevis. Next base: position 79,315,168 of record NC_054371.1, on the reverse strand, counting down.
ACGTTTTTTTTGGCTACTTCAACCTTGAATTGGCTACTTCGACCTTCGACTACGATTTCGACTTCGAATCGAACGATTCGAACTAAAAATCGTTTGAATATTCGACCATTCGATAGTCTAAGTACTGTCTTTTAAAAAAAAACTTCGACCCCCCCTAGTTTGCCACCTAAAACCTACCGAAGTCAATGTTAGCCTATGGGGAAGGTCCCCATAGGCTCTGCAATCTTATTTTTTTTTTGAAGAAAAATCGTTCGATTGATGGATTAAAATTATCTGCCCTCCATGACATTGGCTAGAAAAATTCCAGCCCTCTGTACCACAGAAGTTGGACAGCACTGCTATACATTCATCATATTGACACTATATAAGGGACGGGGACATGGGATACCTCCCGGACAATTTAGGCAACATACCTGCACTCTACTTTCCACGGAAAAGTCATAATTATGAGTTTCATCAGAATTTATATTTTTGCTTTTCCGTAGAAAGTAGAGTGCAGGTATGTTGCCTAAATTGTCCGGGAGGTATCCCATGTCCCTGTCCCTTATATAGTGTCAATATGATGAATGTATAGCAGTGCTGTGCAACTTCTGTGGTACAGAGGGCTGGAATTTTTCTAGCCAATGTCGTGGAGGGCAGATAATGGAAGCTAGTGTTAACCACTACCTGTTTTAAACCAGACCCACTTTAAAATACACCCATGTTACCACAGGAACTTTTAAGAGCATGTTCACATTAATGGTGGTAGCACACCAAAAAAACACATGGTTGGTGCTCACTGCAGGGATATCATTCATATGTGAAAATGTTTGCCTCCTTCTACTTTATGGATAGGACAGCACCCCACCCCAGCACACGATTAAATGCCTTAGGGGCCCCTAACAACAATTTCCAAATGATGCAAACAAACCCTGCCAGGCTCATATCCCACATGTAGCATAGGGCAGGCAGAGTAGGGCACACACAGGGAACATATAGCAGGCAGGGCACACACAAGTAGTGTAGGGCAGGCAAAGTACCGGTATGGCACACACAGGGAGCATAGGACAGGCAGAGTATGACAAAAACACAGGGAGCATAGAGCATATAGTTACATAGTTAAATCGGGTTGAGAAAAGTCACATAATGCCCAGTGTCTCCTGTCATAATGCCCAGTGTAATAATTCCCAGTGTCACAATGCCCGGTGTCACAATAATGCCCAGTGTCACAATACCCAGTGTCACAATGTCACAATACTCAATGTCACAATGCCCAGTGTTTCATGTAATAATTTCCAATGTCACAATGCCCAGTGTCACAATGTTCAGTGTCGCAATGTTCAGTGTCACCATGCCCAGTGTCACAATGCACAGTGTCACCTGTTATAATGCCCAGTGTCTCCTGTCACAATGCCCAGTGTCACAATGCCCAGTGTGTCCTGTGATAATGCCCAGTGTAATAATTCCCAGTGTCATAATGCCCAGTGTCTCCTGTGATAATGCCCAGTGTAATAATTCCCAGTGTCACAATGCTCAGTGTCATAACGCCCAGTGTCTACTGTCATAATTCCCAGCGTAATAATTCCCAGTGTAATAATTCCCAGTGTCACAATGCCCGGTGTCACAATAATGCCCAGTGTCACAATACTGAGTGTCACAATGCTCAGAGTCACAATGCTCCGTGTAATACAGCCCAGTGTCTCCTGTCATAATTCTGAGTGTAATAATTTCCAGTGTCGCAATGCCCAGTGTTACAATGCCAAGTGTCTTGTGTCACAATGCCGGTGTCACAATAATGCCTAGTGTCACAATGCCTAGTGTCATAATACCCAGTGCCACAATGCTCAGTGTCACAATGCTCAGTGTCACAATGCTCAGTGTCATAAAACCCAGTGTCGCCTGTCATAATGCCCAGTGTCACAATGCTCAGTGACGTAATGCTCAGTGTCATAATGCCCAGTGTCTCCTGTCATAATGCTCAGTGTCATAATGCCCAGTGTCTCCTGTCATAATGCCCAGTGTAATAATGCCCGGTGTCACAATAATACCCGGTGTCACAATAATGCCCGGTGTCACAATGCCCAGTGTCACAATGCCCGGTGTCACAATAATGCCCAGTGTCACAATGCCCAGTGTCATAATGCCCAGTGTCTCCGGTCAGAATGCCCAGTGTAATAATTCCAGTGTCACAATAATGCCCAGTGTCACAATAATGCCCAGTGTCACAATAATGCCCAGTGTCACAATAATGCCCAGTGTCACAATGCCCTGTGTCACAATACCCATTGTAATAATTCCCTGTGTCACAATGCTCAGTGTCATAATGCTTAGTGTCATAATGCCCAGTGTAATAATTGCCAGTGTCACAATAATGCCCGTTGTCACAATAATGCCCAGTGTCACAATAATGCCCAGTGTCACAATGCCCTGTGTCACAATACCCATTGTAATAATTCCCTGTGTCACAATGCTCAGTGTCATAATGCTCATTGTCATAATGCCCAGTGTAATAATTGCCAGTGTCACAATAATGCCTGGTGTCACAATAATGCCCGGTGTCACAATAATGCTCAGTGTCATAGTGCTCAGTGTCATAATGCTCAGTGTCACAATGCCCAGTGTTACAATGCCTAGTGTCACAATAATGCTCAGTGTCTACTGCCATAATGCCTAGTGTCACAATGCCTGTTGTCACAATAATGCCCAGTGTCAGAATGACCAGTGTCACAATGCTTTGTGTCACAATGCCCAGTGTCACCTGTTATAATGCCCAGTGTAATAATGCCCAGTGTCACAATAATGCCCAGTGTCACAATGCCCTGTGTTATAAAACCCATTGTCACAATGTCCAGTGTCGCCTGTCACAATACCCATTGTAATAATTTCCAGTGTCACAATGCTCAGTGTGATAATGCTCAGTGTCATAATGCCCAGTGTCTCCTGTCATAATGCCCAGTGTAATAATTGCCAGTGTCACAATAATGCCCAGTTTTACAATGTCCAGTGTCATAGTGCTCAGTGTCATAATGCTCAGTGTTACAATGCCTAGTGTCACAATAATGCTCAGTGTCTACTGCCATAATGCCCAGTGTCACAATAATGCCCGGTGTCAGAATGACCAGTGTCACCTGTTATAATGCCCAGTGTAATAATGTCCAGTGTAATAATGCTCAGTGTCACAATGCTCAGTGTCACAATGCTCAGTGTCACAATGCTCAGTGTCATAATACCCAGTGTAACCTGTCATAATGCCCAGTGTAATAATTCCCAGTGTTACAATGTCCGGTGTCACAATAATGCCTGGTGTCACAATAAAGCTCAGTGTCATAATGCCCAGTGTCTCCTGTCATAATGCCCAGTGTAATAATTCCCAGTGTCACAATGCCCGGTGTCACAATAATGCCCAGTGTCACAATAATGCCCGGTGTCACAATACCCAGTGTCCCAATGCTCAGAGTCATAATGCTCAGTGTCATAATCTCCAGTGTCTCCTGTCATAATGCCCAGTGTAATAATTTCCAGTGTCACAATGCCCGTTGTCACAATAATGCCCAGTGTCACAATGCCCAATGTCATAATGCCCAGTGTAATAATTTCCAGTGTCACAATGCCCGTTGTCACAATAATGCCCAGTGTCACAATGCCCAATGTCATAATGCCCAGTGTCACAATGCCTAGTGTCTCCTGTCACAATGCCTAGTGTAATAATTCCCAGTGTCACAATGCCCACAATGCTCAATATCATAATACCCGTCATCCATTCCACTGGCATCCTCCATCTTGGGTATGCGCACAGTGTCTCACGTGGCTGAAAAGAAAATCTCTTGCACCCGCAGCCATGGAGTAAAACTGCCATCCACACAGGTTGATCTGGGTGCAGCTTCGACTTCAAATATCGAAGTCAAAGGATTTTGCGCTATTGCTCCGATCGAACGATCGAAGGAATAATGATTCGATTGAACGATTAAATCCTTCGAATCGAACGATTTGAAGGATTTTAATCCATCGATCGAAGGATATTCCTTTGATCAGGAAATTGTTAGGAAGCCTATGGGGAAGGCTAACATTGGCCTCGGTAGGTTTTAGGTGGCGAACTAGGGGGTTGAAGAATTTTTTAAAGAGACAATACTTCGACTATTGAATGGTCAAATAGTAGAACTATTTTTAGTTTGAATCGTTCGATTCGAAGTCGAAGGTCGAAGTAGCCCATTCGATGTTCGAAGTAGCCATATTCGACCATTCGAACTTTTTTTCCTCTATTCCTTCACTCGAACTAAGTAAATGGGTGCCTAGATGTTAACTCAAAGATGAACCACCCCTTTAAATTAGAAAGTTGTTAAAGTACAAGGTAACCCACATTCACAATGGGTGCTCATATGTAAGGCATCCCAGATGGTGCTCAAGGCATTCCTAGCATTGACTCTCCCATGTACAGTATAGTAAAAATCGCAAAATTTAATGTTTCTGAGCAATTGCATAAAGTGGGCACTTGAACAAGGTAATGCCAGTTTTCTCTCTAGGCTGGTGCCAATTTATTGTAAACAGAAGTTGGCAAAAAGAGCTGCAGAATGTTGAAGTTTCCAGCAATGGATTTGCACCACAAGAGAAGCTTGTGCAATCTTTCTATAGACTTCTCCTGCTTTGAAGGCATCAACTAACCTCATTTTCAGATCTCCCCAGGTCAAAGCCCATGGTTGCTGAGTCACAGCCCAAAGTTTTAGGAAGCTCTGCAGTTCTCAACGGGTAACAACTCCTAAAAGCCTAATGAAATAATTCAGGTCAGGGACTGTTCAAAAACAGTTTTTATCACTGGACAAGTGATCCAAACTTTTGCACATTCAACAATTATTATTTTCTATGTTCCTGCATTTTAAAATTGGTGAAATAAAATTTAACTGTGCATTAATATTTGCTAATCAGTTATTCTTAACAGGGAGATCCCTAGAGTAGCTGTTTCCTACTTTTCACATATATGAATATAAATGAAATTGTAATTAATTAAATATGTAATTACAAAAGGTCCCAAATTTTTGCATTAAACTGTATGTCTGTTAAGGGTCCTTGCAAGGCTAGGGTCATACCAATTCTTGGCATATCTGCAATTATTATACTGTGTCAACAATGTGCTCCAGATTAAATGAAAGGTAGCAGAGGGTATAAGCTTCCCAGAATGCAAACCTTCAATAAACAGTAGATATTAAGAGGCTATGGGGATCTGTGATGAACTAGGGAGTTGCTGTAGGTTAATGTGCTACAGGATCTTTGCCAGTAGGGAGCTGAATGCTTAATATTCACCATCTTATAAAAATAATTTCCATTAGGACACAATCTCCAAAGTGATAATGAAGGGTAGGGTTGGTACTTTTCTAGAAAAAAAAGTCTTCTATTTTTTTTTTAAATATTTTAAAGCCTCATTGCACTGGCTAGGTGCCAACTTTAATAGTCGCAGTTTTGTTTGTCAACAGCTGAAATTCTGCAGTGCTGACCTCTATGCACATACAAAATAACATTCGTATTAATAATAATTAATATTCATTTTGGTAGCCTGTGCATGAAAATAAAAAGAGAAGCAGGTATTGTCTGCCCCCCCCCCAAATATAATATATATGTGTCACTTAGGAATGAGCTTTATGGGAAGTGTGAGCTTACCTGTGCTTTGTACAAATTGTTTTAACATTACTAAATGCAGATTTTTTTCCTTTGATGTGCAAAAACTTAGTACACAGTATTAGTCAGATCAACACACAAATCCCTTTAGTTCCAAATATACTTATTTGCCATATGCTCAGACTGCAGAGGACTTACCTCCCAACTGTCCCTTTTTCCAAGGGACAGTCCCTCTTTTGACAACTCATCCTGCAGTCCATCATTTGTACTGGAAATTCCCTATTTTCTCTGCACTGAACAGCCAGATAAAGAAACAAAGTTTCTCACTTAATTGGCTTGTAGCAGAGAGCACAGAACAACTAATAGGTGCAAATAAGATACTTTGTAACAATTTTGAGACACAAAAAACAGTTTAGATAAGGAGAATTATTTTCAAACTTTCATAACCTGCCATATTTTGTAAAATGAACATGGTAATTAGGGTGTGTGGCCACAGAAAGGGGCGTGGTCAAAACATTCGCTGTTCCACGTGCGAAAAATTTTTTGTCCCTCTTTTTACTTCCAAAATGTTGGGAGGTATGCAGAGGATATGTACAGACAGACTGAACCTCTCTATCCCTGTGCTTTCTCCATTTTTTAGCTCTTTTTCTCCTATTTACAGTGTCTCCAGAGAAACTCACCCTGGCAGCCATTGGAATTTTACCTTATAAAAATGTTTTTTTTTTCCTTGTACAGTATCTTGCAGATGAAAAATTCACATCACGAGCATCAATTTTTTTTTTTATACAAACATTTTTATGCACGAGACAATTTTTCTTACTCCAAATGCATTAAAGTCAATGGGCGTTTTTTCTTATGGCAACTTTTTTGTCTAACGCATTAACGTCAACCAGGTTTTTTTCTTATGGGCGTTTTTCTTATAGGAACATTTTTGTTACGGCAAATTTTTCACTGCGAATCCATGGCTGTTGAAAACATTTGCTCATCACTAGAGAGGAGTTCTCCCAATAAAAACCTGGAAATAATTTATAGAAAACCAAACAATACAGGAGGTATGCTGGTTCATATTCATGTTCCTACAATAAGAGAAAACCAGAAAAGGAGGAGTGGGGGGAGGATTTATCCTTGGGCCTTATGTAAGGCTTGTAAATACGCAGTAAAACTAAAGAATTTTAAATCATATATAACAAATAAAGAATTTTAAATAAAACAATGTATCAAATGTACCACAATTAGGGGGCCCATTCACTAAGTTCGAGTGAAGGAATAGAAGAAAAAAAACTTTGAATTTCGAAGTGTTTTTTGGCTACTTCGACCATTGAATGGGCTACTTCGACCTTCGACTACGACTTCGACTTCGAATTGAACGATTCGAACTAAAAATCGTTCGACTATTCGACCATTCGATAGTCGAAGTACTGTCTCTTTAAGAAAAAACTTCGACCCCCTAGTTCGCCACCTAAAAGCTACCGAAGTCAATGTTAGCTATGGGGAAGGTCCCCATAGGCTTTCCAAGTTTTTTCTGATCGAAGGATAATCCTTCGATCGATGGATTATTCCTTTGATCGTTCGATCGAACGAATTGCGCAAAATCCTTTGACTTCAATATTCAAAGGATTTTAATTCGCCAGTCGAATATCGAGGGTTAATTAACCCTCGATATTCGACCCTTAATACATCTGCCCCTAAATGTGATATATTGTACCCATGCAGGTTACAGTATATTGGTAAGACAAATAGGAAATTGAGAGAGAAACGATAAATAGGCACTATGGAAGAAACAAGGAAAATGTCCCCTCAGGCCTGCACACCAGGAGAGAAAGTGGCTCCAATCGCATTTTCAGCTCCTGTGTTTTAATTGGCTAGCTACTGTTTTTGACCTGATGTTGCTGGTATCTGGACAAAAGGGACAAGATATGCAAATATGGAGGTGTGAGAACTTGCATGGCATCTATAACTGCAGTGAGCTCTCCCCACACAATAAGTTTCCCCAGGGGTGGATTTCCTCTTCGGCCACCCCTAGGCTGCGCCCCTATTTCACGAGGTCCTTGCACCCCTGGGTCGTGAGGTCCTAGTGCCAGCACTGCCCCCTCCTGGTGAGAACACGAAAGCAAGCGTAGGCAGGAGCTCCCCAGAAAAGCAGCTGGGCGGCATGCCGCCTTCACATTTTGGCGTCCTATGCCTATCAGCCCAGCCCCCACGGCCAATTCAAGCAAGGTGTCTCATTAGATCTTTAGAGAGCCTAACCAAACCATTCAAGTTTGTGATTAACAAACAGGCGGTATTTCTTTTTGCTTCCCTATCTATTCATCCAGACTTTTTCTATCATTGATTGTAAACTAGGCTCCCAGGAGAAACATACACTAGTTGGAGAAAGGTAAAAAACATAGCTGCCTCTTATCCGTCACTTTTTCTCATTCTGTGCATGACTCTTTTTCACATGAATTATCACCATAGGATCAGGAGCAGGGAATGGAATTTTCTGTAGTTTGTAGTTTGTTTGTAGTTTGTAGGTTGATAATACCTTCTATCCTGCCTTTGCCTGTTAATTTTACTTTACCTCCTCTCATGTTATCTCTTTTTTGCATATGGGACAGCTCACGGCTAGTACACCTGAAGAAGGGTAGCATGGCAGAGAAACTGTAAGTTTAGGAAGTGTAATAGCAAAATAATAAGTACAAAGAATAAAGGAAAAAAACTACACGGAATACAAAAGGCTGGCCAAGGAACAATGGGAAGAGGTAGGTACTGTACAGTAGGACAGTAAAGGCGATAGAGAATGTTTATCTGGCGACATGGCAGTAACCTCTAGTTGGCATTTGCAGTTCTGGATCCCTCCAATGTGTGCTGTGACAGACAGGCGCCATTCATATCACAGATCCTATCTGATCCCCATTGTAAGCAACAGTCCTTTCCTGCTTTATGGCAGCTGAGATTCTAGCTATCTGTATTAGAGATGTCGCGAACTGTTCGCCGGCGAACTTGTTCGCGCGAACATCGGGTGTTCGCACTCGCCGGAAGTTCGCGAACGTCGCGCGACGTTCGCCATTTTGGGTTCGCCATTGTTGGCGCTTTTTTTTGCCCTCTCACCCCAGACCAGCAGGTACATGGCAGCCAATCAGGAAGCTCTCCCCTGGACCACTCCCCTTCCCTATAAAAACCGAAGCCCTGCAGCGTTTTTTCACTCTGCCTGTGTGTGCTGAAGAGATAGTGTAGGGAGAGAGCTGCTGCCTGTTAGTGATTTCAGGGACAGTTGAAAGTTTGCTGGCTAGTAATCGTTTTGATACTGCTCTGTTATTGGAGGGACAGAAGTCTGCAGGGGTTTGAGGGACATTTTAGCTTAGGTAGCTTTGCTGGCTAGTAATCTACCTTCTACTGCAGTGCTCTGTATGTAGCTGCAGTGGGCAGCTGTCCTGCTTCTGATCTCATCTGCTGACTGCTGCAATAACAGTAGTCCTTGTAAGGACTGCTTTTATTTATTTTTTTGTTGTTTTACTACTACTACTACTACTACTATAAGAGCCCAGTGCTATTAGTCTAGCAGTGTTGGGGAGTGGGACTGGTGTGCTAATCTGCTGCTCCTAGTAGTTCAGCAGCACCAACTTTAATTTTTTTTTTTTAATATTCATTTTTTTTTATTTTACTTTTTTTTATTTTACTACCGCTGTAGTAGTGTATAAGTTGACCTTTTAGGCATTATTTGCCCTGTAGGCATTATTTGCACAGTGTTTTCTTCAACCCGCCATCTAGCTGTGTGACCTTGTTCACATTCTGTCTAAATATCCATAATATTACCGTCTCCAGAAAAAACACCGGAGTGACTTTTTTCAAGCAGCCATAATATATTTTACGTAATCCGTATCCACCGCTGTAGTAGTGTATACGTTGACCTTGTAGGCATTATTTGCACAGTGTTTTCTTCAACCCGCCATCTAGCTGTGTGACCTTGTTCACATTCTGTCTAAATATCCATAATATTACCGTCTCCAGAAAAAACACCGGAGTGACTTTTTTCAAGCAGCCATAATATATTTTACGTAATCCGTATCCACCGCTGTAGTAGTGTATACGTTGACCTTGTAGGCATTATTTGCACACTGTTTTCTTCAACCCGCCATCTAGCTGTGTGACCTTGTTCACATTCTGTCTAAATATCCATAATATTACCGTCTCCAGAAAAAACACCGGAGTGACTTTTTTCAAGCAGCCATAATATATTTTACGTAATCCGTATCCACCGCTGTAGTAGTGTATACGTTGACCTTGTAGGCATTATTTGCACACTGTTTTCTTCAACCCGCCATCTAGCTGTGTGACCTTGTTCACATTCTGTCTAAATATCCATAATATTACCGTCTCCAGAAAAAACACCGGAGTGACTTTTTTCAAGCAGCCATAATATATTTTACGTAATCCGTATCCACCGCTGTAGTAGTGTATACGTTGACCTTGTAGGCATTATTTGCACAGTGTTTTCTTCAACCCGCCATCTAGCTGTGTGACCTTGTTCACATTCTGTCTAAATATCCATAATATTACCGTCTCCAGAAAAAACACCGGAGTGACTTTTTTCAAGCAGCCATAATATATTTTACGTAATCCGTATCCACCGCTGTAGTAGTGTATACGTTGACCTTGTAGGCATTATTTGCACACTGTTTTCTTCAACCCGCCATCTAGCTGTGTGACCTTGTTCACATTCTGTCTAAATATCCATAATATTACCGTCTCCAGAAAAAACACCGGAGTGACTTTTTTCAAGCAGCCATAATATATTTTACGTAATCCGTATCCACCGCTGTAGTAGTGTATACGTTGACCTTGTAGGCATTATTTGCACACTGTTTTCTTCAACCCGCCATCTAGCTGTGTGACCTTGTTCACATTCTGTCTAAATATCCATAATATTACCGTCTCCAGAAAAAACACCGGAGTGACTTTTTTCAAGCAGCCATAATATATTTTACGTAATCCGTATCCACCGCTGTAGTAGTGTATACGTTGACCTTGTAGGCATTATTTGCACAGTGTTTTCTTCAACCCGCCATCTAGCTGTGTGACCTTGTTCACATTCTGTCTAAATATCCATAATATTACCGTCTCCAGAAAAAACACCGGAGTGACTTTTTTCAAGCAGCCATAATATATTTTACGTAATCCGTATCCACCGCTGTAGTAGTGTATACGTTGACCTTGTAGGCATTATTTGCACACTGTTTTCTTCAACCCGCCATCTAGCTGTGTGACCTTGTTCACATTCTGTCTAAATATCCATAATATTACCGTCTCCAGAAAAAACACCGGAGTGACTTTTTTCAAGCAGCCATAATATATTTTACGTAATCCGTATCCACCGCTGTAGTAGTGTATACGTTGACCTTGTAGGCATTATTTGCACACTGTTTTCTTCAACCCGCCATCTAGCTGTGTGACCTTGTTCACATTCTGTCTAAATATCCATAATATTACCGTCTCCAGAAAAAACACCGGAGTGACTTTTTTCAAGCAGCCATAATATATTTTACGTAATCCGTATCCACCGCTGTAGTAGTGTATACGTTGACCTTGTAGGCATTATTTGCACAGTGTTTTCTTCAACCCGCCATCTAGCTGTGTGACCTTGTTCACATTCTGTCTAAATATCCATAATATTACCGTCTCCAGAAAAAACACCGGAGTGACTTTTTTCAAGCAGCCATAATATATTTTACGTAATCCGTATCCACCGCTGTAGTAGTGTATACGTTGACCTTGTAGGCATTATTTGCACACTGTTTTCTTCAACCCGCCATCTAGCTGTGTGACCTTGTTCACATTCTGTCTAAATATCCATAATATTACCGTCTCCAGAAAAAACACCGGAGTGACTTTTTTCAAGCAGCCATAATATATTTTACGTAATCCGTATCCACCGCTGTAGTAGTGTATACGTTGACCTTGTAGGCATTATTTGCACACTGTTTTCTTCAACCCGCCATCTAGCTGTGTGTATTATCGTTTCCAGAAAAACCAACTGAGTTTTTGTTGTTGTTGTTGTTTTTTAAAAAATAATGCCAGGCAAAGGCAGGCCGCCACGCAGAGGCCGTGCTAGGGGCCGTGCTGCTATGCAATCCTGTGGCCCTAGCAAATTGCCCAGTTTTAAAAAGCCAATGACCCTGAACTCCCAAAATGCTGAAGAGGTAGTTGACTGGCTTACACAGCACACCCCATCCTCTACCGTTTCTAACTTTACCACAACATCCTCCTCATCCTCCACTGCTATGGCCACCCCACGTAACACTTCCTCCACCACCGGTGCCCCTTCTTCACTGGGGTCAGAGGAGTTATTTTCCCATGAGTTTCTTGAACTGAGTAATGCGCAACCATTATTGCCAGAAGAAGATGAAGGAGATGAGGACCTTACACCAGATTTAATTCTGGCAGAGAACACGACAGAGATGGACATAATGAGTGATGAGGAGGAGGTCCCCGCTGCTGCTTCCTTCTGTGATGTGTCAGAAGAAATTGATGCATCTGAGGAGAATGATGATGAGGAGATTGATGTTTTGTGGGTGCCTAGTAGAAGAGAGCAAGAGGAGGGTAGTTCAGATGGAGAGACGGAGAGTCAGAGAGGCAGTAGGAGAATAAGACTTAGAAGAAGCAGGGAGGACAGCCCGCAGGGATCAGTAGGGCAACAACATGTATCGGCACCTGTGTTCAGCCGGCCAACGCACCCGCCATTGCCGCCAATGCCGCCAACTTCTACTGTTACCGCCAGATCGCACACTTCCAAAAAGTCAGCAGTGTGGGATTTTTTTAATGTGTGTGCCTCTGACAAAAGCATTGTAATTTGCAATGAGTGCAGTCAGAAACTGAGCCTTGGTAAGCCCAACAGCCACATAGGTACAACTTCTATGCGAAGGCACATGAGCGGCAAGCACAAAGCACTTTGGGAGCAACACCTCAAAGGCAACAGGCAAACTAAAAGCCACACTCCTTCTGGTCCAGCATCTTACTGCTCTACCTCTGCTCTCCTTGACCCGTCTGAACCACCCTCCACTCCGCCTTCCACCTTGACCACCTGTTCCCATTCCCAGTCATCTGCCACCAGCCAAGTTTCTGTGAAGGCCATGTTTGAGCGTAAGAAGCCAATGTCTGACTGTCACCCCCTTGCCCGGCGTCTGACAGCTGGCTTGTCTGCACTCTTAGCCCGCCAGCTTTTACCATACCAGCTGGTGGACTCTGAGGCCTTCCGCAAATTTGTAGCAATTGGGACACCGCAGTGGAAGGTACCCAGCCGCAATTTTTTTTCTAAAAAGGGAATACCACACCTGTACCAACATGTGCAGAGCCAAGTTACCGCATCTCTGTCACTTAGTGTTGGGCCAAAGGTCCATATGACTACTGACGCATGGTCCTCCAAGCATGGTCAGGGCAGGTATGTCACCTACACTGCCCACTGGGTGAACTTGGTAATGGCTGGGAAGCAGGGAATGGGTAGCTCAACAACAACAGTGGAGTTGGTGTCACCGCCACGGATTGCACGCGGTTCTGCCACCACCTCTACTCCTCCATCGCTCTCTACCTCGTCTTCTTCTTCTTCTTACTCTGCTGCTGGGTCCTCCTTCTCCTCCTCCACACCTGTGCACCCCCAGCTCCCCCTAGGCTATTCGACGTGCCAGGTACGCCGTTGTCACGCTGTCTTGGGGATGACGTGCCTGGAAAGCAAAAACCATACCGGATCTGTACTCCTGTCATCTCTGCAGTCACAGGCCGATCGGTGGCTGACCCCACACCAACTGCAGATCGGAAAAGTGGTGTGTGACAATGGAAGCAATCTGTTGGCAGCGTTGAGACTAGGCAATTTAACACATGTGCCCTGCATGGCACATGTGTTAAATTTAATAGTCCAACGTTTTGTCTCCAAGTACCCAGGATTCCAGGACGTTCTCACCCAGTCCAGAAAGGTGTCGGCCCATTTCAGACGTTCCTACACAGCCATGGCACGCCTTGCTGACATTCAGCAGCGCTACAACATGCCAGTCAGGCGTTTGATTTCTGACAGCCAGACTCGCTGGAATTCAACGCTCCTTATGTTGGAACGTCTGCTGCAACAACAAAGGGCCGTCAACGAGTACCTTTTTGAACTGGGTGGTAGGACTGGATCTGCACAGCTGGGGATTTTTTTCCCCCGTTACTGGGTGCTTATGCGCGATGCCTGCAGGCTCATGCGACCTTTTGAAGAGGTGACAAATATGGTCAGTCGCACCGAAGGCACCATCAGCGACCTAATACCCTTCGCTTTATTCCTGGAGCGTGCCGTGCGACGAGTGACAGATGAGGCTGTAGACCAGCGTGACGAGGAGCTGGAAGCGCACGATTTCTGGTCGGAATCACCAGAACGAACCCAGGCACCTGCTGCAACGCAGGGAGAGTGCCAGAAGTGGAGTCAGAGGAGGAAGGTGGCTTTGTGGAGGAGGAGGAGGAGGACCAACAGGAGCAGGCTTCCCAGGGGGCTAGTGGTGACCTTTTGGGGACCCCTGGTCTTGTACGTGGCTGGGGGAGGAGACCGTGGATGATGCAGTCCTTGATAATGAGGAAGCGGAGATGGATAGCTCTGCATCCAACCTTGTGAGAATGGGGTCTTTCATGCTGTCATGCCTGTTGAAGGACCCCCGTATCAAGAGGCTTAAGGAGAAGGACCTGTACTGGGTCGCAACGCTACTAGACCCTCGGTACAAGCATAAAGTGTCAGAAATGTTACCAACATACCACAAGTCCGAAAAGATGCGGCATTTACAAACCAGCCTGCAAAACATGTTGTACAATGCTTTTAAGGGTGATGTCACTTCAGGAACTCATCAACATTCCAGGGGCAGAGGTGCCAGTAATCCTGCCACGAGCACACCTGCAAGGACAAAGCCCTTTGGCCAGTCTGTAACGTCAGACATGCAAATGTTTTTCTGTCCAAGGCAGCGCCACAACCCTTCTGGATCCACCCTCAAAGAACGCCTCGACCGGCAGGTAGCGGACTACCTGGCATTAACTGCAGATATCGACACTCTGAGGAGCGATGAACCCCTGGACTACTGGGTGCGCAGGCTTGATCTGTGGCCAGAGCTGTCACAATTTGCCATGAACCTCTTGTCTTGCCCAGCCTCAAGTGTGCTCTCAGAAAGGACCTTCAGTGCAGCAGGAGGGATTGTAACTGAGAAGAGAACTCGCCTAGGTCACAAAAGTGTCGATTACCTGACCTTTATTAAAATGAATGAGGGGTGGATCTCGGAGGGTTACTGCACGCCGGAAGACTTGTTCTGACTTCTATGCAGCTGTCCTTCTCTTCAAGCCTCATGACTCCACACACAGCTGTCCTTTAGCGTCCTCCTCCTCCCTCCGCCACCGTTACAAACTAGGGTGCAAACCCTACTGGTTTAATTTTTTCTGGCCTCTGTGCTTCAGTGGCTGCAACCAAAAAAACTGGGCAAACAATGTCTACAAGGTCAACGTATGGCAAAAAATGACTATTTTCAGCATTTATATGGCATATTTTTTCTGGCAACTGTGCTTCAGTGGCTGCGTCCAAAAAAATGCATATTTTCTGCATTTATATGGCATAATTTTTCTGGCCTCTGTGCTTCAGTGGCTGCAACCAAAAAAATGCATATTTTCAGCATTTATATGGCATAATTTTTCTGGCCTCTGTGCTTCAGTGGCTGCAACCAAAAAAATGCATATTTTCAGCATTTATATGGCATAATTTTTCTGGCCTCTGTGCTTCAGTGGCTGCAACCAAAAAAATTTATATTTTCAGCATTTATATGGCATAATTTTTCTGGCCTCTGTGCTTCAGTGGCTGCAACCAAAAAAATGCATATTTTCAGCATTTATATGGCATAATTTTTCTGGCCTCTGTGCTTCAGTGGCTGCAACCAAAAAAATTTATATTTTCAGCATTTATATGGCATAATTTTTCTGGCCTCTGTGCTTCAGTGGCTGCAACCAAAAAAATGCATATTTTCAGCATTTATATGGCATAATTTTTCTGGCCTCTGTGCTTCAGTGGCTGCAACCAAAAAAATGCATATTTTCAGCATTTATATGGCATAATTTTTCTGGCAACTGTGCTTCAGTGGCTGCGACCAAAAAAATGACTATTTTCAGCATTTATATGGCATATTTTTTTCTGGCCTCTGTGCTTCAGTGGCTGCGGCCAAAAAAACTGGGCAAACAATGCCTACAAGGTCAACGACGTTGACCTTGTAGGCATTGTTTGCCCAGTTTTTTTGGCCGCAGCCACTGAAGCACAGAGGCCAGAAAAAATATGCCATATAAATGCTGAAAATAGTCATTTTTTGCCATACGTTGACTCAACGTATATGGCAAAAAATGACTATTTTCAGCATTTATATGGCATATTTTTTCTGGCAACTGTGCTTCAGTGGCTGCGACCAAAAAAACTGGGCAAACAATGCCTACAAGGTCAACGTTATGGCAAAAAATGACTATTTTCAGCATTTATATGGCATATTTTTTCTGGCAACTGTGCTTCAGTGGCTGCAACCAAAAAAACTGGGCAAACAATGTCTACAAGGTCAACGTATGGCGAAAAATGACTATTTTCAGCATTTATATGGCATATTTTTTCTGGCAACTGTGCTTCAGTGGCTGCGTCCAAAAAAACTGGGCAAACAATGCCTACAAGGTCAACGTATGGCAGTTGTTTAAAGAGAACAGTAGATTACTAGCCAGCAAAGCTACCTAAGCTAAAATGTCCCTCAAATCCCTGCAGACTTCTGTCCCTCCAATACAGAGCAGTATCAAGCAGATTACTAGCCAGCAAACTTACTATCATCTGTCCCTGAAATCACTAACAGCTCTCCCCCTACACTATCTCTTCCAAGCACACACAGGCAGATTTTTCAGATACATTTTTGCCCTTGATCCCCCTCTGGCATGCCACTGTCCAGGTCGTTGCACCCTTTAAACAACTTTAAAATCATTTTTCTGGCCAGAAATTTTTTTTTTAGATGTTAAAGTTCGCCTTCCCATTGAAGTCTATGGGGTTCGCGAACCGCTCGCGTTTTTGCGCAAGTTCGCGAATATGTTCGCGAACTTTTTTTCCGACGTTCGCTACATCCCTAATCTGTATAACAAAGCATTCTGAATATATTTTTTTCTTATATATAATAATCCATAGTACTGTGCACACATTTGTACACTGGTCACCAAAGTTGCACAAAATATTTCGCAGTGGAGGACATTGTTCCTAGCCTGCGCCAACCCCGATTGGCAGCAGGGATAGAGGATAAGGCAGACACTTTTTGCCCCCCAGCCCTGAAACCCTGTGCAAGACAGCAAAACTCCTAGTCGTTCAGTAAGGAAAAGCCTAGTAGGACTGTTTACATGGATTCACAATCAGAAAGGAAACAGATCAGCTTATCTCCCATGCTGAAAGCTTTATTTGTAATCTGCCTGGTGTCTGCAGTCACGTGTTGATTGTCAATGATTAAAATCATGGAAGTTAGTGAAGCAGAATAGCTAAGAAGCTACACATGGGGTTAAGCCTTCTTTTCAAGGAAGGCATAATAACTCATTTGTGTATTCAGACCCTTTTCTATTCATATTTCAGTCTCTTATTCAAATCAGTGTATCGTTGCCAACGTAATTAGGACCCTAGCAACCAGAGTGCTGAAATTGCAAACTGGAGAACTGCTGAATAAAAAGCTTAATAACTCCAAAATTACAAAAAATAAAAAATGATAACCAATTGCAAATTGTCTCAGAATATCACAATATACATCATACTAAATGTTAACTCATAGGTGAATAATCCCTTTAGGGGGGCCCAGTTTTAAATTTCTGTACCAGGGCCCTTAGAGGTCTAGTTACTCCACTGTCTTCAAATGGTTCAAGGGACTTCGCCATTGACTCCTACATGACTTTTGACAAGTTTTAGAGGGTATATTTTCATATTCCAGCTTTTTCCAGGGTCAGGGTAAAATAAATCTCAAAAACATTCGAGTTTTTTTTAACCCGAAAAATTCGACTTGAAAACTTGAATTTTTTGGAAAACACAACTCGAACCTTAATAAATCTGCCCCTTAATCTGTATTGGAATAATTTAATTTTAATCTGCATTTGTATAATTTATTTTTAATTAGCATTATTCATAATCTGCATCTGAATGACTTATTAAATGTGCATTTGATTGATTTAATTTGTTTGCATTTAACTTTTTTTTTTAATTTGCATAGAATCAATTAATGTTAAGAATGAATATAGAGTATATGTATTCATTTGATTAATTAAATTAATAATTATTTATGATGTTAAGCATATCCCCACCATGTAATGTTTAGTAGTATCAGTACATCCTGCACCGAGGGTTAAGTAAAACGTTAGGGGCATTTGCCCGGGGTAAAACTTAGGTTGGGGGGAGGAGGGAGGGTCTATGTAGGGTAGAGGGTAGGGGTTTTTTAACATTAGGGTTGAATTCTCCTTTAAGAAAAAAGGGACTGGATGTGAACACAACCGGGCAATCTGACAGCTACTGCTTAGAGAGCGCAATACAATTCCCATGGGATCAGTAAGCAGCGATGTTAAGAACGGAGGGCACCGCACAAGGGAATCATGCTTCTGATGAAGCTATTGGACAGCGAAACACCTCAGGCAACTATTTACATCGTGATCGGAGACACAGGGAGAGGGAACGCCGGCTACCCAATCCATACCATGCGGCATGGGCATGGTCAAAAAAAATTTATCGGACAGGTTAAAAGATTTCTGTCGGCTGCCGATAATATCTCTGCATGAATTGCCGATCTGAGGATCTTCAGTGGGAGACGGTCACCAGCTTTTGTCGGACATAACTTTCGGACGGTTGCTGTAGGGGCAGAACATTGGCTGATCTGTTCTTTTTCCACATTATTTGATCTGAAAGGTTAGTGGCAGGTCGGGAGATGGGGAAGTCTGATAAGTCCGATTGTTGAAGGAATCGAACGATCCGATCTTTACATCTATGACCAGCAGTAGTCCTTGATTCCTTGTCCTGACTGCCTTTAGTATTTGACAGTTCTGTGGACAGTATTTAATGATTTGCCTTATCATGGAAGCTAGATAAGAGCTGAACTAAATGCACACATGGGATGTGCTAGGCTGATAACCCAGCACCACCCTAATCTTTTGGGGTACACCACTACATCACACCACCAAAAGAAAAATGGAATTGTCAACAACCATCTGGCACTTCACTTGGCACTTCAAGTGTTTCTATCTATATCACTGAATGGTTTAACCCTTTCTCCTTTTAATTAATCAAACAAAGCAAAATAAATTTTTTTAAATACCTGCTCTGACCAAACACTATTATCCAAAGCTACCCCAGCTGCTGATGAATTTCCATCAGTCTTCCATGTTTACCTCACCTCATATTTTTTTGTGATAAATTAATAATCAGAAAGCATTTTGTAAAGGGATCAGCATCCTACTTACAAGGTTAAGGGAAGCAATGTATCTAGAAACAGATAATAGGTATTAACACCTTCATCTAGTCTGAAAACCTTACATGAATATACAGGATTGTAAATAACTAGTCAACTAATATTCCATTCCAATTGGCTTTCAGACTGAACCCCATACACTACCCTTTGGGCACTTCTTTGGAGCCTGAACCTTTTTTAAGGGCAATGGGTTTCTCCTTTTCTTTCCTAGTCATTTTATAATCTCCAGTATGCTGGAACATCCCAGTCTCTAAACTTCCCTTGCTCCTTTCTTGAACAGAGATGGTCTGTTGCTCAGCAATGTGTCAGAAACACAGAGGCTCCAACAGTAAGAATTGTCATAAACCAAAGCTAAATGCAGATGGGTATATGCTATTGGATCATCATATTTATAATAAAGTACATGTTTATAAAAAAAAGTCCCAGTGTAATTTTAACATGTGTTGAAAATGCTGGTGCTGACTAGCTTCTATACACGCCTATAAAAGTGCTTTGTAATCCTTACTCTTTGCTAGAGCCAAATATTTAATCCACCTTGTCAAACAATCATTGAAAGGTTTGGTCTAGCAAACTGTAAGAAACTAGAAACTGAAGAGGACAAGAATAAGTTGAATAGCTGAAGGATTAAATAAAAAAGGTTTTATTTGCAGTAGAAGATTTACCTTGGACATAGCCCTGTATTTTCTCTACTGCATGATTTGTAGGGGAGTGGCGCGTTTGGCATCTATATTCATTCTACATTATAATTGTTGCACTGCTTACAAATATCAATAAGGGCATTTTGGAATTGGAGGTGGATTCACTGACAGGAGAAAGCTAGGCCATCTTCATAGCCATTTTCGGGAAAACTATTGTTTGTGTCTCAAAGAGGTTCCTGTGATATCATCAACAATATATTACTAATATCTAGAAGAAGTTTTTGCACAAAAACTGACTGCAGCTTTATCGGTTCTGAAAAATTATTGTTGTCTAGAAAAGAATATTGGGACATAAAATACAGGAAGATTTGTTGAATATAGTTGTTGCCTGTAATGATTCACCTCAGAGCAGCCAAATAATTTCAGGCAAAAAGAAAACGTGGGAAAATGACATTTTCTCCTAAATGTAAAATATCATAAATTGAAAAAAAAACACAATTTCACTTGATTTTAAATTGAAAAAACTGCCTTTACCAATATTAATACTGAGCATAGGACCCTATTGCTGTAAAATTTGTAGTGCTTACATCCACTGAAAAAAGAGCACTAAAACAATAAGATCTGTATATGGTTGGTGTGCAGTCAGGGTATTGTATTTTCTTTAACAGTACTTTAGTAAAACATTAGTGATGGGCAAATTTATTCGGCAGGCACGAATTCGCAGCGAATTTGAACGATTCATCACCAGTGAATAAATTCGCAAAACGGGCGTGAAACTTCGCTGGCGAAAAATCTACAGCGTCAAAAATGGACGCCGGCATCAAAAATGGACGTGGCTTTAAAAACAAGATGCCGGCGGCGTTTCGCGAATTTTTTGCTTTTTTGCGAATTTCACGGGAAATTTGCAAAATTTTTCGGCGAAACGAAACAGGGCAAACTCGCCCATCACTATAAAACATCTCTAATCTGTTTAAAACTCATCTCCATAGAATTAATCTTAGATCCATTTTAGCTAAACTTTAGGTGATACATATTTCTGACCTGGACAAACAAATATAATAACTATTTCTAAATCCAGATACAGGTAAGGGACTTGTTATCCAGAATGCTCAGGATTTGGGGTTTTCCAGATAAGGGATCTTTCCATAATTTGGATCTCCATACATTGTTTAAAATCAACTGAAACATCTCACAAATCCAATTTGATTGTTTTGCCTCTAATAAGGATTCATTATATCTTATTTTGGATCAACTACAAAATACTCTTTCTTTATTACAAAGCAAAAGGCAATCAATTTTAAAAAATCTGAATTATCTAATTAAAACTGAGTCTATGGGAGATGTCCTTCCCGTAATTCTGAGCTTTCTGGTTAACGGGGTTCTGGATAACAGATCCCATACCTGTATAAGATTTGTTTGAAAATGAAATACACTTTAGGACAATAAAAAAGCAAGAAAATATTGAGAACATTGAAGCGTGTCAAAATCCCTTAGGTCTGACACACAGGCATCAAAAAGTGAAAGACTGGTTCATTAAGGGGTGCAAAATTGAGTCCATTGATGCTTATTCATATTGAACTTGCAGCGGGGGTTTGCTGGGCTCTTCACCACGCACTGGACCAAAAATCCGGTATCAGGTGCAGACGCAAAGCAGCCATGTCCTTACCTAGTGCCATAGGACAGGCAACTTCCCTGTTTAAATGACTGTTTCCCTCCGTCTGTCTCTCATCAACACAGTGCTGCTGAATACAGGTAGCAATGTATTTGTCCTCTAAGTAAGAATGCAAAAGTTTATTTCTGCCGGCACATAAATGGACAAATAAGTATAAAAAGCAGTTTTTATTACAAGCATAAAGTTCTTATCTTATAGTGGCTGTTACTGGATGACTCCATACATTTTTTTTTCCGGTTGTTTTGGGCATTAACCTAAGTTGATGGATAGAAATACAGTAAATATAGTAAATCAGGTTATTGGCAATCAGATGCTTATATCATCAGTACCCCCATCAGTACAAGTCCAGTGCCTGGAAGCTGGGAACTAGTACAAAACTTCCCTGACTCTGTGCACATTTGGCTTTCTTCTTCCTCATTTCCATCAATGGAGACCCAAGAGCTGAACTGGGCACACACTCAGAAATGAATAAAGATGGATATGCCTTGTTCCACTTGGTTTGAAAGAATTATTTGTTTTGTTCTGGAGCAATGAAATACCTTGCCTGGACAAGTTACTCTGTTTGTTTTGAGGGAAAGTAATATTTTGCATAGAGAATAAGACATGTTATTCACTGGTTTAATGGTAATTTAATAGCTAAATTATGAACCACGAAAACAAGATTCAATTTATTACATAGTTGCAGACATCATTAACTCATCAATTTGTTGACATTGTATAGCATAATTTTCAAATAGACAGCACCGAACAATGACGTTTTTTTAAAAAGAAGCCTTCAGCTAGCCATAGACGCAAAGATCTCATCGTACGAATCGAGGATTCGTATGATTTTCAGAACATGTGGAGAGTCCCGACATTTTTCGTTATGTCGTTTGGTCGATCGGACAAGTTAGAAAATTTCTGTCGGCTGCGGGTAATATCTCTGCGTGTATTGCCGATTGTACGATTTTCAGTGGGAGACTGTCACTAGCTTTGTCTATCGTACGATTGCTGTCAGGGGCAGAACATTGGCTGATCTGTTCTTTAACTACTTTATTTGGTCGGAATGGTAAGACTTTGATCTGAATGGTTAGTGGCAGGTCGGGAGATGGGAAAGTCCGATCGTACATTGATTCGTATGATCGGATCTTTGCGTCTGTGGCTTTAGGAAGAGAATATTGCATAGCAACTGTGACCTTGTCTCTAGCCATTGGGGTTCCTCCAGTTCCTTACATAATTATAAGAAAGTTAATTAAAGGTGTATTTTGAAACCAAGTTATTCTGAAAGTATACAATTTTATTTAACAATAATAAAATCTTCGTATTTAAATCTGGCCAGCCAGAAACACAATAAATAGAAATATAAATACATAAAAGATATTTATCAGATAGGTGGTCACCTGTTTAAAATCGTAATGATGCAATTTTTCAAATATTCCTAGATTGTATTAGGTGGTTCCCCCAGTTTTGTAATAAAATATTTTGTAAAGTGAAGTTTCTGTGAGTTATAGTTCTCCAATTCAGTAATTAAGTAAGAGGTAAATTTCCCAATGGATCACCAGGTTAGTTATTTGAAGATACGTGTAAGAAGGGTTTCCAAAAGGGTTTAACTGAGGCGTCCCCCACTTTCCCTCTCTTTCCAGTTATAAGTGCCCCCCAAACAATTGGATTGATCTCACCAGATCCTGCATTCCGTTCTTTTCTCAGGGGTAAAGCAAGGCAAAAGCATTCAGTGACCAAGTCACTCTGCGCTGAATCCGATAGCCTGTTCACAATGTCTCCACTTTAGGGATACCTCTCACCAAAAATCCAAGATGGTGGCTGATGTATTTCAGCACGTGCGTTACACTGCGGAGCGCAAAATCCGAATTTCCTCACACCAATTTCCACCGCTTTACTGGTTTTCATGGTTTTGGTCGATTTCACAATTCACAAAGTCCCGGCAGCTTGCTGATTTTCACAATTTTCCAGTTACAAACAGGAAGCGGTATCTTGGCTCACTTTATATACCCTCCTCTTAAAGGGGCCACATCCGTAATTGGCTCTTAGATAAACAACATCTTAAAATTATTACATACAGCTTAGAAGAAACAATTAACATTACAGAAAGGGTGCCAGCTCATACCTGCTATTCAGTCCCTTTGGGTGAAGGCTACTTTGGTTTAAATATCCATTTTGCTCTTTACATCTTACAACCTTATCCCTATCTCCTCCTCCCTTCAAAGTGGGAACTCCATCTATAGCCATAAATGTAAGGTCTTTTAGATTCCCCCCATGGACAGATGTACAGTGTTCATAAAAATAAGCCGATTCCCCAGTTTTCTTTCTCCTTATATTACTCATGTGTTCCTCAATTCTTTTTGTTAATGGATGCATCGTTTTCCCTATATATAACAAATTGCAAATACATTGGAAAAGATAGACAACATATTTTGATTGGCAATTCTAAAAATTATTTACCTCAAATCTTTTAGAGTAAGTATGTATTTGGAAATGTCCCCCTTTTTTTAACCCAATTACATTTCGAACAATGCCCGCATGGGAACATTCCTTTTGTTTTTTGTGGGAGAAAATGTAATTGGTTCTGTTGTGCATTTCTGTGTAGCGCACCCGTAGGTGTTGGCAGTAGTCTATATGAGTCTGCTTTTCTTAACCAGGTGACACCCCAAGGCCCCAGTAACCAGGCACACAAGATGGCAGTGCAACAGGCACAACCTGACTTTATTAAACAGCTGCAGCTGTAAGAGATGATTGGTTAGAAATGAAACAATAATATGACAATTAGTACTCTGCTAACACTGTAGTAAATATGACAATTTAACAAAGACAGCCCCTGTAAGACCCTTCAAACCCCGGTGTGCACACCTAAGTCCTGAAACAGTTGTGTACCGATGGGGGCCCCCTTACTGAGTTGAAAGAACTGGATGGGCTGCAAATAGCACAGCAGTCTAAATGAATGGCAAATTCCACCTTAGGTTGCTGCTGAACTGTGCAACTGAATTATCTCCCTGGATGTAACCACAATAAAAGAACTGGTGATGTGTCCCTTGGTAAGGGTATAGATGGTGCAATGCTGTCAGCTCTCCTTGCACAATATGTCTCACCCTCCAATGGACTAGCAGGATAATGTCTGTTTTATAACTCCCAAAGTTCCTTAAACTGGTAGCACAAAGGGTTAATAACTTACAGTTGACAAGGAACCTTGCTTTTCTCCACACTGTGGCTTTCTCCTTATCAAGATGGCTGACTGTTGTACTCCTGGATCACAATGGTGCTGACAACAAAACTTCCTCCAGGGAACAGCAGCAAACAGCTTCAAGCAGGCTGCACACTGCAGTGTTTTCCCCTTGCAGGTTAATAGCAGTCTCTCTCTCTGGCTGGTCACTCAGCAGGCTGGAACACAAACCCAGTCTCTAGATCTCTCAGCACATCTCTCCATGCTGGCTGGTCTCTCCTCCCCCTGTTCCAGGCCCTGGTCCCTCTTCCTGTTCCTGGCTGAGAGGGCAGGGCACCGTGTCTCCTTTATCATTGGCTGGAGAAAATCCCTTCCTTCCTGCAGTCTGAAGCATTAACTAGTTCCTCTGTACTGTAGTTGAAGGCACGGGGGGACTACATTACCCAGCAGTCTTACAGGTGCAAATATTAAGTGTGCTACACTCACCCCCCTCTTTATAAATGTCATGTCCTCGTGACAGCATTTCAGAACATATGTAACAATATGCAGACAGAGAATAAAGCATGGCAATATACATGTTAACATAAAAATATACAGTGCAACAGAAACATCTCATTTACTGAACAATCTTTTCCACCATGGCATACCATTTTTGTATGTTTTATGGGCTGGGGTGTCACCATTGGGCATCAGAACACAGGGAACATGGGCGATGGTAGCCTTTCGAACCGTGGGCAACATCTGATTGTGACTTGTTCCCAGGATATCATATGTCAGTCTCTGAGGAGGTCTAACTGTTCGTTGTGGCCTGCAGGGCCTTTCAAGAGTCTCAGTACAATCCCTGGTCTCTGGAGTTGGTACAGGAGAAATTTCCTCCATGTTAGCTGTGACCACTGTCTCCAGCTGCTCCTGCTGTGATGTCTCATCTGATCTTGGCTCGGGTGTAATTGCAGCATTGGGAATAAACTCATTAGCATCCACACTTAGATTGCTTGAAACCTCTGAACCAAAACTGGGGCTACATTCTTTATTCTGATCTGTGAAGAAATAATCCAGACCCCAGTCATCATCACTTTCAATGTCCTCTGAAACTTCTGTTTCTTTGACGTTTGCTGTGGGTGTCTCAGCTGGAAGGCCTTGCTGTCTTCTAGAACACCTAGGCCGATTGGTAGTGGGTTTTGCATCTGGAAGCTTCAACACCCTAACTTTTTCACCTATTGGCATAAGGTGGTTGCGGTGCCAAGTCTTGATGGGCCCGGTTCTCCCCTCAGGCCGTATCTGATATACTGGGATGTTAGGTAGCTGCGTACAAACAATGTAAGGCTGGGATCCCCAGCGGTTGGCCAACTTATGCTTCCCAGGAATACCCAAATTCCGTAACAGCACCCGGTCACCAGGCTGCAGATCATGGAACTTCATACTTCGGTCATATTGCTTTTTATTCTGGTCTTGTCTATTTGCCGCAGCAGCCTGTGCCTGTTCATATGCTTTTTGTAAGTTGTGCTTGAGGCGCTCAATGTACCCTTGGTGTGATGTTACTGGAGTGTCATCCGCTGTTACCCCAAAAACAACATCAACTGGCAATCGGGCTTCCCTTCCAAACATTAAGAAATATGGGGAAAATCCTGTGGTGTCATTTCTGGTACTATTATAGGCGTGGACAACAGCTGCTATATACCTGCTCCATTGTGCCTTTTTTTCTTCAGCCAAAGTCCCCAGCATGTTAAGCAGGGTTCTGTTGAACCGTTCTGGCTGAGGGTCACCTTGTGGGTGATATGGGGTGGTCCTGGACTTCTGCACTCCAAGAAGGGTTAACAGTTCTTTTATGAGCCGGCTTTCAAAATCTCTGCCCTGGTCAGAGTGTATCCGCTTAGGCAACCCATAATGGATGAAAAACTTCTCCACTAGGAATTTGGCCACAGTAATTGCCCTTTGGTCTTTTGTGGGGTAAGCCTGAGCATATCTGGTGAAATGATCAGTGACCACCAGAACATTCTTCAATCCCCCCTCATCCGGTTCTATAGATAAAAAGTCTATGCAGACTAAATCCATTGGTCCCTGGCTTTCAAGGTGTCCCATTGGCGCAGCTCTAGTGGGCAGGGATTTACGCTGGAGGCATCGGAAACAAGTACTGCAATAGCCCTCCACGTCTTGCTTGAACCCGGGCCAGTAAAATCGATCTCTTACTAACCCTAGAGTCTTCTCTACACCAAGATGTCCATGGTTGTCATGCAGCTGACAATATACAGAGTCCTTGTGTTTATGGGGTAGTAGCAGTTGCCATTTCTCACATCCTGCAAAGTTAGGAGCTCTTCTATATACCAGACCATTCCGCAGGCTAAGCCTGTCCCATTCCCGGGCCAGAGTTCTAGCATTTGGGTGTTCATCTGTTTTTAACAACTCTGGCTTCTTTTGTCGCAGTGCCTCCAGAGCCAGACGACAAAGTGGATCCTCCTTCTGATCCCTCCGCAGGTCATCTAAACTGAGGGAAGGCAGGGCAGCAGTGTCCACTGTCACAACACTGCAGTACAACTTTGGGATCCCAGCTGCCGATATCCCCAAAGCTTCAGCCACACTGGATCCTGCCTGGCGGCAGTGTACGCCCTGGCATTGAGCTCTTACACCAGGGGCTGGTATTTCAACCCATTCATCTTCTGGGTGCAAACTGTCATGTGGTCTTCGGGACAACCCATCTGCATCCCCATTGCTACGGCCAGGCCGATATCGTAGACTGAAGTTGTAATTTGCAAGTGCAGCCAGCCACCGGTGTCCTGTGGCATCCAACTTGGCGGAGGTGTTGATATAAGTGAGCGGGTTGTTGTCTGTATGCACGTCAAATTCAGCCCCATACAGGTAATCGTGGAGTTTATCAACGACAGCCCACTTCAGTGCAAGGAACTCCAACTTGTGGGCTGGGTAATTTCTCTCTGTAGGTGACAAGCTTCTGCTGATATAGGCAATTGGTCGCAACTCTCCTTCATGCTGCTGATAAAGGACACCTCCGAGTCCTTCTCGGCTGGCATCAACATGAAGGACATAAGGCTGGGTTGGGTCTGCGTATGCCAGGACTAGAGCATTGGTCAGGCAGTCCTTCAGTTGCTGAAATGCCTTTTCGCAGTCCTCATTCCACCTGTCCTCAACTGGTTCTTTTGCTTTTCTTTGACCTTTGGACTTGTTAGAATAGTTCTCTATGTCCTCCTCTTCTTCTGTATCACTTTGAAGAAGCTGATTCAGTGGCCATGCAACTTTAGCAAATCCTCTCACAAATCTGCGGTAATACCCACAGAATCCCAGGAATGATCTGAGTTCAGTAATGGTGCGGGGTCGGGGCCAAGAAGTGACTGCTTCAATCTTGCTGGGGTCAGTGGATACTCCCTCAGCTGATACCACATGGCCTAGATAGGTGACCGAGGGTAAACAAAACTGGCATTTTTCCGGTGACAGCTTCAACCCTTCTTTCTTTAGCCTATCCAGCACCTTAAGTAGTCTCTCTTCATGTTCCTCAAGAGTCTTCCCAAAGACAATAATGTCATCGAGGTACACCACTACCTCTATGAGATGCATGTCTCCTACTGTGTTTTCCATCAGCCTTTGGAAGGTGGCAGGGGCTCCGCTAAGTCCTGGAGGCATTCTTGTCCATTCTAGGAACCCCAAAGGGCAGATAAATGCGGTCTTCTCACGATCATCTGGATGCATTGGGATCTGGTGGTATCCACTTTTTAAGTCCAGAACGCTGAACCACTTACTTCCAACTAAGCAGTGCAGGACATCTTCCACCCTGGGAGTGGTATATTGATCAGGGATGGTGCGCTGATTTAGAGTTCTATAGTCAACACACATCCTAATGGACCCATTCTTTTTACGCACCACCACAATTGGCGATGCATAGGGGCTTCGGGACTCTCTGAGAATTCCTGTGGTCTTCAACTCTTCCAGAAGCTTTCGTAGGTCCTCTATATCCCCAGGAGCTAGTCTGCGGGACCTTTCTCGGAATGGTTTATCCTCCCGGAGCCGTATTCTGTGCTGAGTGCTGGTTGCACAACCCACATCGTAGTCATCTTTGGAGAACATCTCTTTCCTTTGCTCCAAATGTCCCGTCATCCGTGACTTCCATTCCTTTGTGATGGGAGAGTTTTCCAATGAGGCCCATTTGTCTGTGGTTCCTTCCTCAGTTTCAAGATGGGATGCCAGTACTGGGGAGGCAGCATAAACTTTTCCCACCAGAGTGCGGGGCTGAATTACTGCTGGCTGACTTGTGGCATTTCTCAACCCCACTTTCACCATGCCTCCATTCTTTTTCAGTTGTTCTACTGGGATGGCTTCTGGAAGCAGATCTACCCCCCTGGGCAATTTCAATTCAAGGTCACTTTCAAGCATTACATGGGATCCAGGGTTCTCACAGTTCATCTTCACCTTGGCTCGCATACAAGTGATCTTCCCTGGAGCAACTACTATCTTTTGTCTGTTCAAATACCATACATTTCCGATCCCATCAGCTGGAACATTTGCCTCCTGCACCAGTGACTTTAGGGTTGGCTGTAGCAGTGGGTGAACTGGGACAATGGATGCCTCCTTTGTTGTCACCGGGTGGTCAAGGAGTCTCCGTACAACAGCTGTGTTGGTCCCCACTACCAAGGCATTCTTCCCAGCCCCAGGGGGTCGGTTGCACACCACCGCCAGTGTCTCCATGGGTTCTGCCATCCCTGCTACTTTCTGGGAGAATTCCACTTTGACTGAAAGGAAACCTTGATAAGGCAACTTGTTATCACTTAGGCCCCAAATCTCTAACTGTTTGTCCAGGGTTTCCAGGGGTATGTGCTTTAAGTATTTCCTGTAGAAATCTTCATACAGGAGGGTCACTTGAGCACCAGTATCTAGAAGGGCTTCAGCATAGATGCCTTCAATCTGTACAGGGACAATAGGTGATGGACCCACCAAGCCCTTCGGTAGCTTGGGTTCAGGCCCTCTCTTTAGCCTGTCCATATGACTTTGCTTGTGTCTGACAGGCAGGGGTTGACTTTTCACTATCTGCACAGACTTGGGCACTTTACTGCTTTTCTGGATCCGGTGTGAGCAACTCTTGAGTGGGCTCTTCATTGAGGGCCCCTGAAGCTTCCCTGCTGCTTTTGGTGGTGTCTTGCTTGCTCTTCCTTTTGAGGTGCACTCTCTCTGGAAATGACCTTCCCCTCCACAGCAGTAACAAATAGCTGGGCCAGTCAACCTCCTGTCTTGGGAAACATTGGGCTGTTCAGCTGGTCCCACTGGGACTTCTGTATTTAGCTCTTTTTGTACCGGAGGCATGCCCGATTGTGAGACCACCTTTGTCATTAGCTCAGCCAGCTTGTTGACTGTCTGTTCTAACTGGGCGATCCTTTGGTTGGTGTCCACAGCATTTACCAACCCAACTCCAGCGATAAGCTTGGTCACCGGGTCTGCCATAGCTCCCTTAGCTGCTAGCGTGGCTTCTTCTTCCCGAACCCACTTGATCAGATCAATGTAGCGGGTGGTCCCCCCAGCTCCTCGGGTTCTCAATTTAATCACAATAGGGTCTAGTGGCTGAGCCCCTTGGAGGATTTGCTTCACTCTCACTTGATCCACTTCTTTAGAGTCTATGCCTTTCTTTAGTAAGATTTGGTGAATAATCTTATCAAGGCGTCGGATGTAATTAGATAATTTCTCTCCCTCCCACTGGTAAGTGTGCTTCAACTGGTAGTGGAGATCCTCTACATCCTCAACTCTGCCAAACACTGTTTGAAGGGCAGCAAGGTAATCATATGCCGTGCAATCTTGCTGACTCAGCTTTAAATTCCTCACTGCTTCAGATGCAGCACCTCTTAGACACTCTGCTATTCGCTGCTTCTTTTGTGCCTCTGGTATGTCCCACTCATCAAGGGCCTGTAATGCCTGATCCATCCAGACTTCATATTCCTCTTCACCCATGGGCAATGGTTGTACCCCTGAGAAGATCTTCAGTTTTCGGTAGCCTGCACCAATATGGGCACCATTACCCTGATTACACTTAGCCATGAATTCTCCCATGGCTGTAAAGAACTCGGGCCCAATCATAGCCACAGGTGATGGGGCAGGTGGCACTTCCAGTGCAGCAGGACTTTCCACAGCTCGGTACTCAGTGTGGGCAAGTTCAGGCAGCACAATCTGAGCTTTGTTACCTTCATCACCCACCTCAACTGTGTCAGTTACAACAAGAGAAGTGACTTGGCAATCCCACTGTAGTAACACCTGGAGATGCCCCATGTGCTCCTCTCTTTGCAGCTTTACAATGCAGCATCTGTTCTGTGGTGCTAGGCAGTCTAACAGTCTGTAGATCTGCTCTGATGAGAATTTTGTGACAGGCAATAGTAAAGCAGTACAATGGGAAGGATCCACACCCGCTACCTTGCACCATTTAGTAACATCACTTGGCTCCATCTTGCTGGTTAGAGGGAGACTCGGAGTAGAAAGCTAGTAATCCCGGACGAGCCCCCAAGTGTAGCGCACCCGTAGGTGTTGGCAGTAGTCTATATGAGTCTGCTTTTCTTAACCAGGTGACACCCCAAGGCCCCAGTAACCAGGCACACAAGATGGCAGTGCAACAGGCACAACCTGACTTTATTAAACAGCTGCAAGAGATGATTGGTTAGAAATAAAACAATAATATGACAATTAGTACTCTGCTAACACTGTAGTAAATATGACAATTTAACAAAGACAACCCCTGTAAGACCCTTCAAACCCCGGTGTGCACACCTAAGTCCTGAAACAGTTGTGTACCGATGGGGGGCCCCCTTACTGAGTTGAAAGAACTGGATGGGCTGCAAATAGCACAGCAGTCTAAATGAATGGCAAATTCCACCTTAGGTTGCTGCTGAACTGTGCAACTGAATTATCTCCCTGGATGTAACCACAATAAAAGAACTGGTGATGTGTCCCTTGGTAAGGGTATAGATGGTGCAATGCTGTCAGCTCTCCTTGCACAATATGTCTCACCCTCCAATGGACTAGCAGGATAATGTCTGTTTTATAACTCCCAAAGTTCCTTAAACTGGTAGCACAAAGGGTTAATAACTTACAGTTGACAAGGAACCTTGCTTTTCTCCACACTGTGGCTTTCTCCTTATCAAGATGGCTGACTGTTGTACTCCTGGATCACAATGGTGCTGACAACAAAACTTCCTCCAGGGAACAGCAGGAAACAGCTTCAAGCAGGCTGCACACTGCAGTGTTTTCCCCTTGCAGGTTAATAGCAGTCTCTCTCTCTGGCTGGTCACTCAGCAGGCTGGAACACAAACCCAGTCTCTAGATCTCTCAGCACATCTCTCCATGCTGGCTGGTCTCTCCTCCCCCTGTTCTAGGCCCTGGTCCCTCTTCCTGTTCCTGGCTGAGAGGGCAGGGCACCGTGTCTCCTTTATCATTGGCTGGAGAAAATCCCTTCCTTCCTGCAGTCTGAAGCATTAACTAGTTCCTCTGTACTGTAGTTGAAGGCACGGGGGGACTACATTACCCAGCAGTCTTACAGGTGCAAATATTAAGTGTGCTACATCTGTTTTTACTATTGCTGTTCTCTCCCTCAAATAACTGGGAGATATTGTGGCCTTAATAGTTGGAACGCTCTTGAAAATTAAGTTCAGTTTATCATCTAAAAACTTTACCAGCGTTTTATCCTCCATAAGAATGTGCCAGTGTTTTTTAATGATGTTAAATACCTTACATACTATATTTTGTCACTATCCAGGGACCTTTTCTGTTCTCACTCTTTTTCTGTTCTTTTTTTGGGGACCAATAGCTGCTTTCTCTCTATCTGTCTCGCCCTTTCTGTATCCTCCAGTAATTTATCCTACCTATATCCTTTCTCTATAAATCTCTCCTTAACACTAATAACCTGTTCTTCAAATTCTTCCTTCCTACTACAGTTACGTTTAACTATCATAGATTGGCTATAGGGGATACCCTCCAACCAGCCTTTCTTATGACCGCTATCAGTGGGTAAATATGAGTTGACATCTACCTTCTTAAAGTGGGTACTTGTCTGATTTTGCCCTCAACATTGGATACATACATAATTATAACAATCCCACTTGATAAAACATTCTGCTGAGGTTGAGTGCTGTAATGGTTAAGCTGAGCTCAGGAGAGGTGGTTAGGAGGAAAAAGAAGGATCAGACAGCTAGAGTTTTTATGGGAACCAGCAATACTATCTCTTCATAGGCTGTTAGACTGGAGGGTGTGTTTAGTAATCTGAGCTGAGAAGAACTGAGCATGCTCATTAGCCAACAATCAAACTAAATTCCTGAGGGAGGGGGCAGAGGGGATTAGAGGAGAAGAAGAATTTCTAAGTGATTATGGGGATGCTGCAGCCTTACTGTTAACTTTTTAACAACCAGAGTGGCAGGCATCTAAAGATTTCAAAGAGGCTGTTCACTAATTTTTTTGGAGGGTTACGTATCCTTTAATAGTGAGTTAAATGGACCACTGAAGTGCATCAGTCCATATTTATACAGTATCTATTAGCAGCAAGTAATTACTAACAGATATATCTCTCAAATACTTAATTCATGCATTGGAGTGCAACTGATCAAGATAAGAATGATGTGTCAGTGCTGTCTTTATTCTTGAAACAGATTTTGAACACAGATAAATAAAATAAATTGGTCAAAATAAACTAATATATGCCTTCAATCTGTACAGGGACAATAGGTGATGGACCCACCAAGCCCTTCGGTAGCTTGGGTTCAGGCCCTCTCTTTAGCCTGTCCATATGACTTTGCTTGTGTCTGACAGGCAGGGGTTGACTTTTCACTATCTGCACAGACTTGGGCACTTTACTGCTTTTCTGGATCCGGTGTGAGCAACTCTTGAGTGGGCTCTTCATTGAGGGCCCCTGAAGCTTCCCTGCTGCTTTTGGTGGTGTCTTGCTTGCTCTTCCTTTTGAGGTGCACTCTCTCTGGAAATGACCTTCCCCTCCACAGCAGTAACAAATAGCTGGGCCAGTCAACCTCCTGTCTTGGGAAACATTGGGCTGTTCAGCTGGTCCCACTGGGACTTCTGTATTTAGCTCTTTTTGTACCGGAGGCATGCCCGATTGTGAGACCACCTTTGTCATTAGCTCAGCCAGCTTGTTGACTGTCTGTTCTAACTGGGCGATCCTTTGGTTGGTGTCCACAGCATTTACCAACCCAACTCCAGCGATAAGCTTGGTCACCGGGTCTGCCATAGCTCCCTTAGCTGCTAGCGTGGCTTCTTCTTCCCGAACCCACTTGATCAGATCAATGTAGCGGGTGGTCCCCCCAGCTCCTCGGGTTCTCAATTTAATCACAATAGGGTCTAGTGGCTGAGCCCCTTGGAGGATTTGCTTCACTCTCACTTGATCCACTTCTTTAGAGTCTATGCCTTTCTTTAGTAAGATTTGGTGAATAATCTTATCAAGGCGTCGGATGTAATTAGATAATTTCTCTCCCTCCCACTGGTAAGTGTGCTTCAACTGGTAGTGGAGATCCTCTACATCCTCAACTCTGCCAAACACTGTTTGAAGGGCAGCAAGGTAATCATATGCCGTGCAATCTTGCTGACTCAGCTTTAAATTCCTCACTGCTTCAGATGCAGCACCTCTTAGACACTCTGCTATTCGCTGCTTCTTTTGTGCCTCTGGTATGTCCCACTCATCAAGGGCCTGTAATGCCTGATCCATCCAGACTTCATATTCCTCTTCACCCATGGGCAATGGTTGTACCCCTGAGAAGATCTTCAGTTTTCGGTAGCCTGCACCAATATGGGCACCATTACCCTGATTACACTTAGCCATGAATTCTCCCATGGCTGTAAAGAACTCGGGCCCAATCATAGCCACAGGTGATGGGGCAGGTGGCACTTCCAGTGCAGCAGGACTTTCCACAGCTCGGTACTCAGTGTGGGCAAGTTCAGGCAGCACAATCTGAGCTTTGTTACCTTCATCACCCACCTCAACTGTGTCAGTTACAACAAGAGAAGTGACTTGGCAATCCCACTGTAGTAACACCTGGAGATGCCCCATGTGCTCCTCTCTTTGCAGCTTTACAATGCAGCATCTGTTCTGTGGTGCTAGGCAGTCTAACAGTCTGTAGATCTGCTCTGATGAGAATTTTGTGACAGGCAATAGTAAAGCAGTACAATGGGAAGGATCCACACCCGCTACCTTGCACCATTTAGTAACATCACTTGGCTCCATCTTGCTGGTTAGAGGGAGACTCGGAGTAGAAAGCTAGTAATCCCGGACGAGCCCCCAAGTGTAGCGCACCCTTAGGTGTTGGCAGTAGTCTATATGAGTCTGCTTTTCTTAACCAGGTGACACCCCAAGGCCCCAGTAACCAGGCACACAAGATGGCAGTGCAACAGGCACAACCTGACTTTATTAAACAGCTGCAAGAGATGATTGGTTAGAAATAAAACAATAATATGACAATTAGTACTCTGCTAACACTGTAGTAAATATGACAATTTAACAAAGACAACCCCTGTAAGACCCTTCAAACCCCGGTGTGCACACCTAAGTCCTGAAACAGTTGTGTACCGATGGGGGGCCCCCTTACTGAGTTGAAAGAACTGGATGGGCTGCAAATAGCACAGCAGTCTAAATGAATGGCAAATTCCACCTTAGGTTGCTGCTGAACTGTGCAACTGAATTATCTCCCTGGATGTAACCACAATAAAAGAACTGGTGATGTGTCCCTTGGTAAGGGTATAGATGGTGCAATGCTGTCAGCTCTCCTTGCACAATATGTCTCACCCTCCAATGGACTAGCAGGATAATGTCTGTTTTATAACTCCCAAAGTTCCTTAAACTGGTAGCACAAAGGGTTAATAACTTACAGTTGACAAGGAACCTTGCTTTTCTCCACACTGTGGCTTTCTCCTTATCAAGATGGCTGACTGTTGTACTCCTGGATCACAATGGTGCTGACAACAAAACTTCCTCCAGGGAACAGCAGGAAACAGCTTCAAGCAGGCTGCACACTGCAGTGTTTTCCCCTTGCAGGTTAATAGCAGTCTCTCTCTCTGGCTGGTCACTCAGCAGGCTGGAACACAAACCCAGTCTCTAGATCTCTCAGCACATCTCTCCATGCTGGCTGGTCTCTCCTCCCCCTGTTCTAGGCCCTGGTCCCTCTTCCTGTTCCTGGCTGAGAGGGCAGGGCACCGTGTCTCCTTTATCATTGGCTGGAGAAAATCCCTTCCTTCCTGCAGTCTGAAGCATTAACTAGTTCCTCTGTACTGTAGTTGAAGGCACGGGGGGACTACATTACCCAGCAGTCTTACAGGTGCAAATATTAAGTGTGCTACATCTGTTTTTACTATTGCTGTTCTCTCCCTCAAATAACTGGGAGATATTGTGGCCTTAATAGTTGGAACGCTCTTGAAAATTAAGTTCAGTTTATCATCTAAAAACTTTACCAGCGTTTTATCCTCCATAAGAATGTGCCAGTGTTTTTTAATGATGTTAAATACCTTACATACTATATTTTGTCACTATCCAGGGACCTTTTCTGTTCTCACTCTTTTTCTGTTCTTTTTTTGGGGACCAATAGCTGCTTTCTCTCTATCTGTCTCGCCCTTTCTGTATCCTCCAGTAATTTATCCTACCTATATCCTTTCTCTATAAATCTCTCCTTAACACTAATAACCTGTTCTTCAAATTCTTCCTTCCTACTACAGTTACGTTTAACTATCATAGATTGGCTATAGGGGATACCCTCCAACCAGCCTTTCTTATGACCGCTATCAGTGGGTAAATATGAGTTGACATCTACCTTCTTAAAGTGGGTACTTGTCTGATTTTGCCCTCAACATTGGATACATACATAATTATAACAATCCCACTTGATAAAACATTCTGCTGAGGTTGAGTGCTGTAATGGTTAAGCTGAGCTCAGGAGAGGTGGTTAGGAGGAAAAAGAAGGATCAGACAGCTAGAGTTTTTATGGGAACCAGCAATACTATCTCTTCATAGGCTGTTAGACTGGAGGGTGTGTTTAGTAATCTGAGCTGAGAAGAACTGAGCATGCTCATTAGCCAACAATCAAACTAAATTCCTGAGGGAGGGGGCAGAGGGGATTAGAGGAGAAGAAGAATTTCTAAGTGATTATGGGGATGCTGCAGCCTTACTGTTAACTTTTTAACAACCAGAGTGGCAGGCATCTAAAGATTTCAAAGAGGCTGTTCACTAATTTTTTTGGAGGGTTACGTATCCTTTAATAGTGAGTTAAATGGACCACTGAAGTGCATCAGTCCATATTTATACAGTATCTATTAGCAGCAAGTAATTACTAACAGATATATCTCTCAAATACTTAATTCATGCATTGGAGTGCAACTGATCAAGATAAGAATGATGTGTCAGTGCTGTCTTTATTCTTGAAACAGATTTTGAACACAGATAAATAAAATAAATTGGTCAAAATAAACTTTTAATATGTGCACTTGTCAAAAAAAAAGTTTAATAGTAAAAAAGACAGACAGAATCAAATGATTAAATACAGTTGTCAGCAGCTCGTTAATTTGCTACTTGTTTAATGGTAATGCTTTTCTTCTTAAGCCATAGTTTAATGAATTTAGTGAGTCACGCCCACTATAAATTCATTCTGCATTAACAATCTCTTTGAACTGGTAGAGCGTCTTACTTTTCCTGCAGCAGCCAGTTGGTTAAGAGTATCACTTAAATGACTACAGTATATTTAATAAAAGACACTAATATATGAACACTGGGAACATTTACATCTGGTCAGTAACCTATTACAACTAATCCAATGCTTGCTTTCATTGCAGCTGGCTGGGAAAAAAAGCAAATCACTGATTGGTTGCGGATGGATTTGTGCTCAGGTGCAATTTGCCCACCATTCCAAGTGATGTACAAAACACCACCATTGGGAGCATGCTCCCGGACATTTTTACAAGCTCTGTAACAGAAAACAGTCCACAATTAATAAACTCCCAAGGCCAACAGCAGGCTGATGCTAAGCAAACCCCAGCAGTGTTAATGTGTGCCTTCCAAAAGGGGTCTGACTGACCCAATAAGGGCAGTGGCTAGATGGGGGACCCCCTAAAAGAGAATATGAAGCAAGCATAGTGTTGCACTCCCCTTTAACAGTACATCCGCCTGCTTTACATGATGGAGGTTGTGGGTTCCATTCCAGCATGGGGCACAACTGACAGTCACTGCCTGTTGTGGGAACCAAGAAGCCAGGCTACTTGCTTTTCTCCCCAAGGCTCCTGCTACATCCCTGTCATTGACACTATGGGAAGGGAACCAGTGTTTGGTCTGCACTGGATTGTCGCAGGCAGGAATTGAACTCAAGAAGTCCTAATGCTTGTTTCAAGTTCTTCCACTTGCTCCCTCTCTATCATTTTCTTCATTTGAGGTTTACTGCATTAGGCTCTTATCTCTTGTATCACTTTGTATTGTTGTCATATACCAACCTCCTTTCCCAACCCAACCTCATGATGTTTTGACAAAATATTGCTGCTTGGCTTCCTTATTTTCTTTGATCTGATGCCCCATCAATCATACTAGGTGACTTTAATATACCTGTTAACATTCTTATCCATGCTATCTCTAAACTTCTTTCACCAACATCTTCCCCAGGCTTATCTCTATCCTCCAAATCCCTCTCTCATTCCATTGGTAACATTCTGGATTCTATATTTTCCAAATTATGTTCAATTTCCAAGTTTACTAACTCACATTCCCCTTCTATGATCACAATCTGCTTATATTTCAACTCGAACTAACTTCCTCGTTCATCCACATGCTCTGCAATTCCCGAGACATGTACTTACTGTAATCTGCAAACACAAGACGTGTCACATTTTTCTCCTTTGACTCTCTTCACTCCAATACTGTATCTCAACCATCTCCTCAGGAGCCAAAACAGGAATATTGGTAGGGTCAGTAGTAAGAGCAGAGGAGTTGCCAGGGCCAGGAGCCAAAACAGAAACATCGGCAGGGTCAGGAGCCAGAACAGATGAGTCACCAGGGTCAAGAGCCAAAACAGGAGTCAGGAGTCAGAACAGATGAATCGCCAGGTTAGGAGTAATAACAGAGGAGTCGCCAGGGTTAGAATCCAGGACAGGGCCCTTCACACCCATTACAGGTGGCAGACCAAGGCAGGCACCCATTACAGGTGGCGTACCAGAGCAGGTACCCATTACAGGTGGCGGACCAGAGCAGGCATCCATTACAGGTGGCAGACCAGAGCAGGCACCCATTACAGGTGGCGGACCAGAGCAGGCACCCATTACAGGTGGCGGACCAGAGCAGGCACCCATTACAGATGACGGACCAGAGCAGGCACTCATTACAGGTAGTGGACCAGAGCAGGCACCCATTACAGGTGGCAAACCAGAGCAGGCACCCATTTCATGTGGTGAACCAGAACAGGCACCCATTATAGGTGGTGGACCAAAGAAATCAGCCTCAGCAACAAGAGGAGAGTTGCCCAGGCAGGCACCCATTACAGGTGGCGTACCAGAGCAGGTACCCATTACAGGTGGCGGACCAGAGCAGGCACCCATTACAGGTGGCAGACCAGAGCAGGCACCCATTACAGGTGGCGGACTGAAACAGGCACCCATTACAGGTGGCGGACCAGAGCAGGCACCCATTACAGATGGCGGACCAGAGCAAGCACTCATTACAGGTAGTGGACCAGAGCAGGCACCCATTACAGGTGGCAAACCAGAGCAGGCACCCATTTCATGTGGTGAACCAGAACATGCACCCATTATAGGTGGTGGACCAAAGAAATCAGCCTCAGCAACAAGAGGAGAGTTGCCCAGTGACAGCAGCAAGA
Organism: Xenopus laevis; assembly: GCF_017654675.1. NCBI lineage: Eukaryota > Metazoa > Chordata > Amphibia > Anura > Pipidae > Xenopus > Xenopus laevis. The sequence goes on along the minus strand of NC_054371.1, from coordinate 79,275,824 downwards.
CCACAAAATACCGCAACGGGACTGGTAGAGTCTGGAGCAACAGAACTACCAGATCCAGTAGCAAGCAAAGCTGGTCTGGAGCCAGTTTTGTCCTTGGAGGCTGGAACTTGCTGGTCTGCTGGCACCAAGGCTGGAATTGGCTGGTCTGCTGGCACGGAGGCTGAAACTTTCTTGTCTGCTGGTACAGAGGCTGGAACTGGCTGGTCTGCTGGTACAGAGGCTGGAACTGGCTGGTCTGCTGGCATAGAGTCTGGAACTGGCTGGTCTGCTGGCACGGAGGCTGAAACTGGCTGGTCTGCTGGCATAGAGTCTGTAACTGGCTGTCTGTTGGCACTGAGGCTGGAACTGGCTGGTCTGCTGGCACAGAGGCTGGAACTGGCTTGTCTGCTGGCACAGAGACTGGAACTGGCTGGTCTTCCAAATTGAGCTCGGCCTGTCTATCGGACTCTCCATGTCAGCTGCCTGCCCAGACCATCAGTGAGTTATCAGTAGTGATGGGCGAATTTATTCGCCAGGCGCGAATTCGCGGCGAATTTTTTCGAGAAACGGGCGCCGGCGTCGGAAACGAGACGCCGGCGCCGTTTCGTGAATTTTTCGCCGTTTCGCGAATTTCGCGCGAAATTCGCGAATTTTTCGGCGAAGCGAAACGGCGCAAATTCGCCCATCACTAGTTATCAGACTTTTCTTGTCAGCTGCCTGCTTTCGACCATTGGCCTGGTAAAGGACTTGTGTATTTCCTTGAGTCTGCATTAATTGCTGCTGTATTCTTCCTTAAATAAATCTTCATTCTTACAACATATCAAGTTCCAGTTTTATATTACCCACGTTACACAGCACATAAGCTCCTACCTGCTAGCCACTCATCTGTAGCTCAACCTGACATTTCCATACTTGAGAAGGATCTAGGGGTTTTTGTAGATAGCAAGTTGTCTAATTTTAGGCAGTGTCATTCTGTAGCCACTAAAGCAAATAAAGTTCTGTCTTGCATGATAAACTTAACTCAAGGGATGAAAACATAATTTTGCCTCTTTATAGGTCCCTGGTAAGGCCTCACCAGTATGCAGTGCAGTTTTGGGCTCCAGTCCTTAAGAGTGCAGAACTGGGGATGGAAGATTTAAATAGACCATCTTACCAGAGGTCACCCCTTTAGACTAGAAGAAAAGATCTGCCCTCAATATAATCATTGAAGTTTGACCATGTCCTTGTAAGTATAGAATCACTGTGGATTATGACCAGTATGTCTTATTACCACTTCTTCACCTTATCTAAAGCAAAATATGAATGTGGAAGAACAGTCATACTGCAAAACTGAGCACATTAGTTAATAGTGCTCCAACAAAATTGGAATTTTACAAAAGAGTACAGATTTTTAACAGATATTCAATTTTAAAATATGGCATGGGTCTAGACATGTTGTTAGTTTCCCAGGTGCCCTCAGTCATGTGACTGTGCTCTGATAAACTTCAGTCACTCTCTACTACCGTACTGCAAGTTGGAGTGATATCACCCCCTCCCATCCCTCCCCCCCAGCAGCTCTTCAGCAGAACAATGAGAAGGTAACCAATGCATTGACACATGCATTGCTAAAAATGTCCCCACATTGTGGTAGATATGAGAATAGCACTCAATAGTAAAAATCCAGGTCCCACTGGGACTCTGCCATAGCGATGAGCAAAATTTTGTGAAAAGCATTGAAGTCAATGGGCATTTTTACGTCTCACAATTTTTACGAGCATACAACTATTTTTCTCACTACAAATGCATTCAAGTCAATGGGCATTTTTCTAATGGCGCCTTTTTTAGTCTTAATGCATTAAAGTAAATGGGTGTTTTTTCTTATGGTGACTTTTTTTCTCCAAATGCATTTAAAGTCAATGGTGTTTTTTCTTATGGTGACTTTTTTTCTCCAAATGCAATAAAGTCAATGGGTGTTTTTTTCTTATGGGTGTCTTTTTCGTTGCCAATTTTTTTTCACGGCCGATTTTCGCCAATATTAGTGAAAAAATTCGCACATTGCAAAATTTGCAATTTCACCGCAAATTCATGGCTGGTGAATACATTTGTAAGAGAAGTAAGAGAAAAAACGGCTTATCTGAAAGCAGTTCCATTGTGCAGTGCTGGCACTTTCTGAAAGCACAGAATCAGGCACAGTTACCTGAGACAGTGCCTACACACCAATATTTCAGGTAAAAAAATACATTTGTTGGTTCAGGAATACAATTTTATATTGCAGAGCAAATTATTTGTAATGTAAACAGGGTAGTTTCTAAATTAAAAAATCAAGACAGAAATCTGTGCATTCTTTAGGCTTTGGTCATTGAGTTTGTTTAAATGACATATTATTTTCACACTTTAAGCGTATCATATCTATCTAGTTACACTGAATAATTCCCAGTGGTCCTTCTTTCTTCTATACAATGCCCCAAGTATGGTCTTAGACCTAATAGGGCTTTGCTGATCATGTACAATAAAGAAAATTATTTTCACTTTAAAATTACATTCACTGGGCTGGGTTGGAAGCTCTGCTTTAATTATTGGGCACTGGAATTTTAATATGTTTTATAGCATGAATTTTAAATCTGAAGTATCGGAGTGCTGGCTGCTGACAGAATTTCACACTTCATAACACACCTAAGCCAGCTACAGTTAATGAAAGTTGTACAGCATGCAGCCCTGCTGCTAAATTGGTTACATCCTTTTAGTATTTTGAGCTTTTAAATGAGTAGATAGTAGATTAAATGAATATTTTGCCCACTGGTGTTGATATTTGATATGGCAGTAATGGGGCTTGTTAAATGAACCCTAATAGCTGCAGTGTGTAACAGAACAGTGTATATATCCATGTTACTGCAACTGTTTTAATGTATGTCTTTATGGATTAGTATGTCCTGGTTTGAAAAAAGTATGTATTTTATGGTGCTGTCTATGCAAGTGATAAAGGTAAAATGTTGTTGTATGTATGTGAACCCCTGTATGAATTTATTTGTATATGCAGAACTACAAAGTTCAAAAATAATTTGATTATCTCAGTGATTTGCATCTAAAATATTTTTGTGTGGCAGACCTTGGTGTCCCAGTCATTACTGGGTCACTTCAATCTGGAGAGCCTCAGCCACTGTCAAGAAGCTGTGTCTGTTTAACAACAATTTGCTCAAATCACACAACTTATCTCATGTACCTTAGTGACTGGAAAGGGGCAGTGGCAGGCAGGCGCAACAAGCAGATAATGCAGACCCATCACATAGCTGACTTCCAGTGTACTCACACAGTTTTGCGGTAGGATCTTGACAAACTGGTGGCAGGTGAGATTCAACATCGATAAATGTAAAATCATGCACCTGGGATGTAAAAATCTGCAAGCTACTTATACCCTTAAAGGAAAAGGAAACCCAGTCGGCGCAAAAACCCTCCCCCCTCCCCTGTGTTACTTCCCCTCCCTCCTCCCCCCTGGCCTACTTGTCCCGGTGGGCAAATGCCCCTAACTTGTTACTTACCCTTCTGCGGAAGGTCCAGTCTATGGAGTTCACCGACGCCATCGTCTTCCTGCTTTAACCGATGCATGCGCAGTAGAAATATTTCGCTGGTACGGATCTACTACGCATGTGCCAAAAGTCACAAAGTTTTCAGATTTCACTTTGTGACTTTTGCCGCATCATCTTGGCACCGTCTTCTTCCACGTGATCTTCTTCCTGCTTTGACCGGCGTTTTGGCGCATGCGCAGTAGGAGCATTTCGCCGGTACGGATCTACTGCGAATGCGCCAAAACGCCGGTCAAAGCAGGAAGAAGATCGCGTGGAAGAAGATGGTGCCTGTGAACTCCGTGGACTGGACCTGCGCAGAAGGGTAAGTAACAAGTTAGGGGCATTTGCCCAGCGGGACAGGTAGGCCAGGGGGGAGGAGGGAGGGGAAGCAACACAGGGGAGGGGGGGAGCTATTTTGTGCCGACTGGGTTTCCTTCTCCTTTAATGCAGTGTTCCCCAACCAGTGGCTCACGAGCAACATGTTGCTCACCAACTCCTTGGATGTTGCTCTCAGTGGCCTCAAAGCCGGTGCTTATTTTTGAATTCCTGGCTTGGAGGCAAGTTTTTGTTGCACAAAATTCAGGTGTACTGTAAAACAGAGCCTCCACATAGGGGCTATCAAATAACCAATCACAGCCCTTATTTGGCACCCACAGGAACTTTTTTTATGCTTGTGTTGCATCCCAACTCATTTTACATTTGAATGTTGCTCACGGGTAAAAAAGGTTGGGGACCTCTTGCCTTAATGGGACTGCAGTAGGCAAATCCATAATGGCAAAGGAGCCCTTGTAGATAATAAACTTGGCTGTAACAATGTAATGCTGAATGTATATATGTTTAGTAAATTCTGATCTTTCTGGATAACAGGTTATCCAGATAAGGGTTCCCTTACCTGCAGTAGCTCTTAAATGTATTTGACCCCTTTTCCCCTTTTTCTTGGGACATCATAAGAAATTGTTACAAGTAAGAATAAGATGCCAATTGCCAGATATACTGCAATAACATAAGTCATTTAAGGTCAACTCAAATGATAGCTTGTTTAGATTGGAAAAAAATCAACAGTGAATCATTTCTGGTTCAGAAAAACAAGCAGCTCAGTTTAAAGGAAAACTAAACACCCCGAACAATGTAGGTCTCTATAAAAATATATTGCAAAAAATGGCTCATATGTAAAACCCTGCTTCATGTAAATAAACCAGTTTCATAATAATATACTTTTTAGTAGTATGTGCCAATGGGTAATCATAAATAGAAAATTGTTATTTAAAAAATAAGGGCCACCCCCTGGGATCCTACAATTCACGGTGCAGACAAACAAACCATATTGTTATGTCACATGAGCCAATTAAAAGACATAGTTATGTATTTTGCTTCCACACTTCTTCCTGTTAATGGTTAATAGAAATGGTGGTGCAAGACAAGAGATGTAAAAGGGCAATATTTACTAAAATATATATTCCAGTTTAGTAAGATTCTTTAATATGCCAAGTAATATGATATAGCCTGTTGCTTAAGTATTCATTTTGGGGGTACAATTTTCCTTTAACTGGCAAATTATCACGGCCCAGTTATAAAGAACTGTAGACTGGTTGTTAAACTGGGGTCCTCAGAAACAAAAAGCTCCTCTTCATATCTTTGGCCTCTTGGCAAGTTACAAGAATTCCCAAAGTGTTTTAGTAGTATTAGCCTGACGCAAGGACCTAAATAGTCACAAAAGCTCTTGCTTTATAATTTACTAAACTAGCCAATAACATGTATCACCTACACTATATTTTCAGTTTTTTCTATGGCTAACATGGTACAACTTCATTATTGCTAAATCACTTTAATACAAAGCAGCATTTTATTTGTTATATTATATCCAGGGCCATGTGTTCTATATAAGCACCCAAAGGCTGTGCCTAGGGTGGAAGTTTGGGAGGTGTTGCCTCCTGTATTGAGGAAACATTTTCATTGTACATAACCATTACAAAGGCATACAGAGGCTTGATGCGTTTGTAACCACTCAAAAAACTGGACATGCCCCCCCCCACCCAAGTATACAAAACATTAATATTGCATTGCGCCTCCTTTTTTGCTGTAAGAAAAGTTTCAACAACATTCCACAGCGATTTTGGCCTATACCTGCTCCAGTGCTTTCCACAGTTGTGCACCACACCACATCGAGTGGGGGCAAGCTGTAGTGCTTCACCCCCATGTTTTGGAGGTAAGGAATATTTGTTTATTATTAATTTATTAACAGTATACTACAGTAAAAAAAGAAAATACAGGACATTACATTGCACTAGACAATATCAGTAACTAACCCAATTCTAACCTACTACCTTCCAGTAACATATTGTGGCTTCTCCAAACATTAACTTTTATTATTTTGCTGTACAATACATTCTTTTTACTTCAGTTATTGGATTGTGTGCTGAGAAAGCAGTGCAGGTGTTGATTATGGCCTTACCCCATACTGTTTTGGACACTTTTAACCTAACAATGTACTTTTTAGTGTCTAGTGGTCTTCATTGACTTTGCTTACCCAATGTTGCCTCTTTACCCCCTCTGTTTCTTTGGAACTGGAGTGAGGACAGAGCACTGGGGGCAAGTCATGTGGGCAGCATGCAAAAGAAGTTGTCAGAAAATACCTTCTCCTGCATTTTCCAGTGGTCTATTCAAATGCTTTTGTGACAGAAATTGGCACTGATATCTATGATATCTATAAGATTTTGTTGCATAATGGAGCATGCTACAAAACATACCACGTGCCACTGCCGCAATACTTTTTCACTCTTTATAAATAAGCCCCTAATATACTGTGTGTATTACAGCTTTTAATTGTGCACCACTTGACTCCATTCAGCACCTTCAGCAATATCTGAGGGTTGCCAATTCTTGTGTACTTTTCTCAATTTGTGGGAAATAGATTTTTGCCTTAAAGGTTTTCCAATTATCCTGTCAAATGTACAGAGTATTTAACCATGTTCAGCTGTACTATAAAATGAGTCATTTTATATGAACAGACATGTTTTTACCTATAATCCTCAATAAAATATTATTTGTACCATGCCAAGGCACAATAAGCATTCAGGTTGGGCTGCTATATAACACGTATAAATGTTAGACAAGGATGCAAAGTTCCAGTTTGAGGAATGCTTCTGGGAGTTTATACAAATCCAGAATCCAAGCAGGAACAAATAGCATAGTATATGCATATATGTATGTATGTATATTGACATGAATAGTGCCCTTTTCACTCTCTTGAGCAGTGCTCAGGGTTGGACTGGGGGGCCCGGGGCCCACCGGGGCTGCTGTCTCAGGACCCCCACTGCCCTCCCCTTTATATCAGACTACTTTACAGGCCAGTGTTATGTAGAGCTCTTGATAAGGTTTACCCATAATTACAATGAAATATGGTATTGGTTGCATCATGCTGTTGGGCTGCCTTTCATCTGCAGGGACTGGGCATCTTGGTAAATTAAACGGAAGAATGGTTAGTTAGAAAAATACAGGTAAAGTAATACAAAATAACTTGTTTAAGTTTTCTAAAAATGTCATATCTACTAGAAAGTTACTCTTTCAGCAGAATGATCCCAAGATGCAAATCCTTAACACTGGATTGTTTTTCTTCATAAAAAATTCATTTTTCACTGATGAGTGGGGCACTATATCCTAAGTATCCTAATACATAAGGAAAAGTACCAGAGAGCCAATGCTGCACCTCCCAATTGTCAACAAATTATCTACCCAGAACCAATAATACATTCAACGATCTTCAAAGCAGAGCAGATGCATATAATAATGCATAATACAATATTCTTCAAGAGGTCATTGATATGTTGGTATATGATCTTAAGACCCATAGTCATTCCTTGTATGTGCACAAAATATTGATCTTGAAACATAAATCTCCGTGAAGAGCTATTTATGTTGCTTCAAATGGAAATCTGTTCCTCAAGTTTAAAGGGGTTGTCTTTTGTTCTATGTGAAAAAGATCCCACACTCTTTGTCTATAATGTCCTCTAATCATGTCCCCTTGCAATTGCTTTTTCTCCAGAGAATACAAACCCAATCTTTGAGTCTTTCTTCAAAGTTTAACTGTTTAATTCCTTTTACTAGTATAGTTGCACACCTCTGCACACCTTTCCGCTCAAAAATATCCTTACCAGGGACCTATAAAGAGGCAAACTAAGGGCTCTTTCTTCCACTTTCTTCTGTTCAGCAGTAAAAACCGCCCATGTGTAAGAGCCCTTGTTGTTCGATTTTATTTCTCTGTAAACCCTCCCGCTCCTCTTCCTTTTATTCAATTTAAAGGAATAATAACAACAAAAAATGTAAGTGTTTTACAAGGAATGGCAAAATAATGTACTGTTTCAGAAACACAACTATAGTTTATATAAACATACTGCCATGTAGCCATGAGGGCAGCCATTCAAGCACAGAATACACAGTAGAAAACAAATAGGGTCTGAAGGATCCCATTTTATACTACAGAGCTGTATCTGTTATGTAGCCTGTGCCTTTTCTCCTTTTTCAGTTTGAATGGCTGCCCCCATGGCTACACAGCAGCTTGTTTATATAAACTATTGTAGCATCTCTGAAGCTTTCTTAGAAGTATTTTCATTACTTTAAAAGACTTTAATTTTTTGGTGTTACTGTTTCTTTAATGTTCTCCTAGCCTAGCTTCCAGTTCTTGTTCTTCATGTGTAAGGACTAGCAGGTGTTACAGAGTAGAAAGGAAATATTCTTTTTGACCTCCAACACTTGTTTATCAACCCTAAATAAAAATAATATGTGGATTCCAAGAGGGTTATTTATCAAAGTCCGAATTTATCTCAATATTTTCTGCTACAAACTCAGATCAAATCCGCTTGGGTTTTTTATGCTTATTTATTATTACATTTTCCCAAAAATTTGCTGTAAAAAATCAGATTTTCACAATTTATTTTCATGAGTTTTGAATTTTGTAATTTTCACCCGAAAACTCTAAAAACGTTGGGGTATTGCCCGAAACCCAGCAAAAAATCATTGGGACTTCTCCCATTGACTTATATGCAACCTCAAAAGGTCTGAGATGCCGGATTTTCTGATTCTGACTTTTCCATCCTCGGGGGTTTAATAAATTCCAGAAAAATTTGTGATTTTTTAAAAGTCAGATTTTATTTAAAAAAATCGTGAATTTTTCGTGATTTTTGAATTCAGAGTTTAGTGTCTAAGTGTTAGTGTCTAGTGTTAGTGTTAGTGTTTAGTGTCTAGTGTCAATTTCTGGCAAAGAACAGGGGAAGATCATAAACTATTACAACAACTGAAAACATTTTTCAGTTAACACAGACCTGCAATTGTTATAAGGTTAGTAAAGCAAAATGGGACATTATGACTTTTCTAAACGCGAATAGTTGGTGAACTTTTTATTTTACAGAGTAAGCCTTTGTTTTACACATAAAATAAACACAGCTGAATTATTTCCATTCCTCTTTATTTATTTTGTTCACTAAGAATACTTTTGGAGTGTATAAATATGTATGTGTGTGTATATATATACCACCTGTACATCAGAGCTTTACACATCCTCATACGGGGAGATTTGCCATCAGATCCTATATTACTTGTACTACAACCTATGTCATTTACCTAATCACTTGTCCGTGCGTTTTTTCATATGTGGGAAAGACTGATCTTACTTTGCGGCTCCGGATGGATGCCCACCGCTCGGCTATAAGCACAGCGTTTAGGGACAATCGTACAACCAAACCTGTGGCTAAACATTTTTTGGAGAAGGGACACAGTTTACCGACGTTTAAATATATTGGTATAGACCATATACCACCCCTCCGGAGAGGTGGGGATAGGTCCAAATTGCTTCTGCAGAGAGAATGTTTTTGGATAAAAAAACTTAATACTATGGCGCCCAATGGTCTTAATGAACAGTTGTCCCTTACTTGCTTCCTTAACTAGAGATGATGTTTAGATTTAATATGATTTTGCCATGTTTTGCATTTTTGTTTTATAGGATATCAGGATTGTCACATAATACCTAACTTGGAGCTGTTTCTGTAACACAAGGGAAGAGCCGATACAAATGTGCAATTGTTTCTTTAATATATTGGTAAAAGTGGATACAGATGAGCAACTTTGTTGCGAATAGTGAATGAACAGCACTTAGTAAGGTGATAGTCATTTCCTATGTCCGTGTTTGATGTGTGTTGGTGATTTCACTTCCTGTTTGGAGATAAAGGAGGGTATAAAACCTTGTTTTTAAACATATGGTGTATCTTGAGAACGGTCCAAGACCAGGACCGAAACGTCGATACATGTAAAATATTTTTAAAATTTGATAAATTAAACTTTTTAAAAAACTTCCAGTGTGCGCTGCTTTCTACCAATGGATATCTGAATATTTGACACTGCAGCAGCACCTGTTACTCGATTATCCGAAGGAGTGCGAGAGACTTATTTTGTTTTTATATATATATATATATATATATATATATATATATAAAAACATATAATTTATTTATTTATATTAATTAATTGGCTATGATAACATTTAATGATATAGTCTTACCTTGCTAGCAAATACTATTTTATGTAAACCTTTATTTAAACTATTCATCAATGTACTAATTTGCAGTGACATCCAAAAAATCCACAAGATTTATAGCACATTATGCAATTGGCTGAAATAAGTGCCAAAAAATACAACTCTTTGAAATAACACAAAAAATTAACTGCTACGCTTGCATAAATAATGACAGTTATTGCAAAACAAGAAGTCGCAAGAATACTTCCAACATTAATGGTCAATGTTCATAAACATTTGTAAATGGGCACCTTAATCTTAAATTGTTTTATTGAATGGCATACAGCATATTGTTATGTTTACATGGATTATGGTTATTCATGGTAAAAATAACATTATTCATGCATATATTTCCTACTTTTAAATAGAGGTATGATAATACATTTTTTGCATTGTCATCATGAGAGTAAAATGTTTAATACCTACATAATCCTGCCAACATTTATCTCTGCTTAAATAAAATCAGTTGGTGGTAAAGGTGTGGGCAAAAATATTAATGATAGTTCAATGCTAGTTGCCAAGGAGGCTTGGCAAAGGCAATACCCCACCCAGCATTGTTACTGCTAATAATGGTGCAACATAGTAGTAGCAGCTTAAACTTTAATTATCCCTTAATAGATCTAAAACCATTGGGCTTTAAAAACAAAGTGCACTGTGAAAAGTATCATAGAGGCCCATTTATGAAAATGTATGAATTTGTGTACAGGTTTTTGAACCCACAAATAAACTCTTTTTTCTCAAACCCACAAATGCCATGAAAGCTATTAACAGATCTGAAGAGAAAAAGCCCAAGTGGAAACAAAAAAAAAGAAGATCCTTAAACAATAAAAAAAAAACCTTGAAAACCTCTAAAATATTTAGTTTCTGCCATATCTAGTAGAATTAAGTCAGAAGCAACTGGGCTTTTAAAGTTTTCTTGAAAATGTTACAACACTCATCAGAGTGGATTTTGCTAGTAATTTCTGCCAATTGCAAGACTGTTAGTACAAGACTGAGATATATATTTTATATATATATTGCTACTGAAAAATGCCTTACCCTTTTCAGTAGCAGTATGCACAAAATGTCTCTGTCTTAAATATATTGATAATGGGTTGAGTGCAGAGGACTCTTGTATTAGTCTATATGTATTTTGTGGTCACAGCCTCATTGCACCCCCGCCTAAGGGTTTTAAAAATTAGTGGTGAGCACAACTTTCCCTTGTTTGTTATAGTTATACAGGAGCAGTGACCAGCTCCATGTTGTAGCTCCCACCCCTCCCAGCTATAGTCAGGTGATCCCACTGGTGTCTAATAAAAGGGCAGCCAAGTATGGCGTTTTACTTTGAAAGCAGCTAGTAAGTATTTACTTAGAAGTATTTTCATTACTTTAAAAGACTTTAATTTTTTGGTGTTACTGTTTCTTTAATGTTCTCTTAGCCTAACTTCCAGTTCTTGTTCTTCATGTGTAAGGACTAACAGGTGTTACAGAGTAGAAAGGAAATATTCTTTTTGACCCCCAACACTTATTTATCAACCCTAAATAAAAATACTTTGTGGATTCCAAGAGGGTTATTTATCAAAGTCCGAATTTATCTCAATATTTTCTGCTACAAACTCAGATCAAATCCGCTTGGGTTTTTTATGCTTATTTATTATTACATTTTCCAAAAAATTTGCTTTTGCTGGAAAAAATCAGATTTTCACAATTTATTTTCATGATTTTCAAGTTTTGTTTGAATTTTCACCCGAAAACTCTAAAAACGTTGGGGTATTGCCCGAAACCCAGCAAAAAATCATTGGGACTTCTCCCATTGACTTATATGCAACCTCAAAAGGTCTGAGATGCCGGATTTTCTGATTCTGACTTTTCCATCCTCGGGGGTTTAATAAATTCCAGAAAAATTTGTGATTTTTTAAAAGTCAGATTTTATGTAAAAAAATCGTGAATTTTTCGTGATTTTTGAATTCAGAGTTTAGTGTCTAAGTGGGTTCAATTTCTGGCAAAGATCAGGGGAAGATCATAAACTATTACAACAACTGAAAACATTTTTCAGTTAACACAGCCCTGCAATTGTTATAAGGTTAGTAAAGCAAAATGGGACATTATGACTTTTCTAAACGCGAATAGTTGGTGAACTTTTTATTTTACAGAGTAAGCCTTTGTTTTACACATAAAATAAACACAGCTGAATTATTTCCATTCCTCTTTATTTATTTTGTTCACTAAGAATACTTTTGGAGTGTATAAATATGTATGTGTGTATATATATATACCACCTGTACATCAGAGCTTTACACATCCTCATACGGGGAGATTTGCCATCAGATCCTATATTACTTGTACTACAACCTATGTCATTTACCTAATCACTTGTCCGTGCGTTTTTTCATATGTGGGAAAGACTGATCTTACTTTGCGGCTCCGGATGGATGCCCACCGCTCGACTATAAGCACAGCGTTTAGGGACAATCGTACAACCAAATCTGTGGCTAAACATTTTTTGGAGAAGGGACACCGTTTACCGACATTTAAATATATTGGTATCCATATACCACCCCTCCGGAGAGGTGGGGATAGGTCCAAATTGCTTCTGCAGAGAGAATGTTTTTGGATAAAAAAACGTAATACTATGGCGCCCAATGGTCTTAATGAACAGTTGTCCCTTACTTGCTTCCTTAACCAGAGATGATGTTTAGATTTAATATGATATTGCCATGTTTTGCATTTTTGTTTTATAGGATATCAGGATTGTCACATAATACCTAACTTGGAGCTGTTTCTGTAACACAAGGGAAGAGCCGATGCAAATGTGCAATTATGTTTCTTTAATATATTGGTAAAAGTAGATACAGATGAGCAACTTTGTTGCGAATAGTGAATGAACAGCACTTAGTAAGGTGATAGTCATTTCCTATGTCCGTGTTTGATGTGTGTTGGTGATTTCACTTCCTGTTTGGAGATAAAGGAGGGTATAAAACCTTGTTTTTAAACATATGGTGTATCTTGAGAACGGTCCAAGACCATGACCGAAACTTCGATACATGTAAAATATTTTTAAAATTTGATAAATAAATTAAACTTTTTCAAAAATTCCAGTGTGCGCTGCTTTCTACCAATGGATATCTGAATATTTGTCACGGCAGCAGCACCTGGTACTCGATTATCCGAAGGAGTGCGAGAGACTTATTTTGTTTTTTTTATATATATATATATATATATATATATATATATATATATATATATATATATATATATATATATATATATATATAATTTATTTATTTATATTAATTAATTGGCTATGATAACATTTAAAGATATAGTCATAACTTGCTAGCAAATGCTATTTTATGTAAGCCTTTATTTAAACTATTCATTAGTGTACTAATTTGCAGTGACATCCAAAAAATCCACACGATTTATAGCTCATTATGCAATTGGCTGAAATAAGTGCCAAAAAATACAACTCTTTGAAATAACACAAAAAATTAACTGCTACGCTTGCATAAATAATGACAGTTATTGCAAAACAAGAAGTCGCAAGAATACTTCCAACATTAATGGTCAATGTTCATAAACATTTGTAAATGGGCACCTTAATCTTAAATTGTTTTATTGAATGGCATACAGCATATTGTTATGTTTACATGGATTATGGTTATTCATGGTAAAAATAACATTATTCATGCATATATTTCCTACTTTTAAATAGAGGTATGATAATACATTTTTTGCATTGTCATCATGAGAGTAAAATGTTTAATACCTACATAATCCTGCCAACATTTATCTCTGCTTAAATAAAATCAGTTGGTGGTAAAGGTGTGGGCAAAAATATTAATGATAGTTCAATGCTAATTGCCAAGGAGGCTTGGCAAAGGCAATACCCCCACCCAGCATTGTTACTGCTAATAATGGTGCAACAGTAGTAGCCGCTTAAACTTTAATTATCCCTTAATAGATCTAAAACCATTGGGCTTTAAAAACAACGTACACTGTGAAAAGTATCATAGAGGCCCATTTATGAAAATTTATGAATTTGTGTATAGGTTTTTGAACCCTCAAATAAACTCTTTTTTCTCAAACCCACAAATGCCATGAAAGCTATTAACAGATCTGAAGAGAAAAAGCCCAAGTGGAAACAAAAAAAAAGAAGATCCTTAAACAATAAAAAAAAACCTTGAAAACCTCTAAAATATTTAGTTTTTGCCATATCTAGTAGAATTAAGTCAGAAGCAACTGGGCTTTTAAAGTTTTCTTGAAAATATTACAACACTCATCAGAGTGGATTTTGCTAGTAATTTCTGCCAATTGCAAGACTGTTAGTACAAGACTGAGATATATATATATATATATATATATATATATATATATATATATATATATATATATATATATATATATATATATATATATATAGATAGACAAATACAAGAGGTCCTCTGCACTCAACCCATTATCAATTATATTTAAGACAGAGACATTTTTTTGCATACTGCTACTGAAAAATGCCTTACCCTTTTCAGTAGCAGTATGCACAAAATGTCTCTGTCTTAAATATATTGATAATGGGTTGAGTGCAGAGGACTCTTGTAATTGTCTATATGTATTTTGTGGTCACAGCCTCATTGCTCATAGCCTAATGGTTTTAAAAACTAGTGGTGAGCACAACTTTCCCTTGTTTGTTATAGTTTATACAGGAGCAGTGACCAGCTCCATGTTGTAGCTCCCACCCTTCCCAGCTATAGTCAGGTGATCCCACTGGTGTCTAATAAAAGGGCAGCCAAGTTTGGGAGTTTTACTTTGAAAGCAGCTAGTAAGTTGCAGGTAAAACGTAATCCCTTTGTAAAATGTAAAATGAAGCAATAGAATTCTTAATGAATCAAATGAAAATTGAGCATAGGACTGGCCAGATATGGGATGACTTTGACGTAGTTGGCCAGCTTAAATATATTGCAATATATGGACAAACAATCCCTGTTTTGTTTAAAGGGTAAGGCATTTTTCAGTAGCAGTATGCACAAAATGTCTCAATGTCTTAAATATATTGATAATGGGTTGAGTGCAGAGGAATCTTGTATTTGTCTATATGTATTTTGTGGTCACAGCCTCCTTAGTTACACTCTTTCTATCTGGATCAAGGGCAGCTAATCCGCATGGGCACTAATCTGCATGGGCACTTGATGATGTAAACTACCATCGTTGTCTCACACGTCCTCCTATGCTTCACCTTTTACTTCTTTCCAGTGTGGGGATGCGTAAAATGTGTTCCTGTGGGAAGACAGTGAGGCAATTGAAGGAGAGGATAGGGATGCACAGATCTAGCTTTCGAGCTGCCCTTGATCCAGATAGAAAGAGTGTAACTAAGAAAGGCAAAAAGAAGCAGGATATAGCGCAACAGCCGGTAGCGAAGCATTGGGCTGAGTGTAAGCATGATACATTAGCATTTAGGTGTATGCCCATTGATGTAGTGAGACCCTGACCAAGAGGGGGTGATATTGAGAATGATTTGCTACGGAGGGAGGCCTTCTGGATCCACGAACTGGATTGCGTGGCACCGAAAGGCCTAAATGGGCAAACTGCATATAATTGCTTCTTAAAGGAACGGTAACACCAAAAACTGAAAGTGGTTTAAAGTAATGAAAATACCATGTAGTGTTGCCCTGCACTGGTAAAACTGATGTGGTTGCTTTAGAAACTCTACTATTGTTCATATAAACAAGCTGCTGAGTAGCAATGGCGGAAATTGAAAAACGGCTATATGGCACAGGATAAGTAATAGATAACAGATAACATTATGTTCTACAGAGCTTATCTGCTATCTGCTGCTGAGCCTTTTCTCCTTTGAATAGCTGCCCCCATGGCTACACAGCAGCTTATTTATATAAACAATAGTAATGTTTATGAAGCAAACACAGCAGTTTTACTAGTGCAGGTCAGCACTGCATTATTTTTTATTACTTTAAAACAATTTCATTTTTTGATGTTACTGGTCCTTTAACTTGAAACAGCTTAAGAGTGCTTATCTTTTAGTGAAAACATCCTGTTGAGATAATAGATTAAATGAGTTACATATGTTGCGAAAGAAATGTAAAAGCAGTTAAAGCTCTGAGAGGTAAAAACATATGTTACATCATGTAGCATTTTGTTATGCTTTCTATTTTCACAGGAAGAAACATGCACCGTTTTTATGAATAGTTTTTATTGAGCTGATGGGGATACCTACTGGTTGAACAGTATATTGCACATGATTTAAAAAAAAATATGTTTTGCACATAATTTAAAAAGTGTTTTGATATACAGAAAACGATGTTCTTAAAATGTTTTATGTGATGCACTGACAGAATATATGTATAAAAAGAGATGAGACACCATTGGTCAAATTTTATAAGTATTGTGAGGTCACTTTGCCGCCATTTTGAATTGTGAGCACTATGTAAAGTTTTATTGCCCATTGTATATTATCCTTGAAAAAGGTCTCAAGAGGGACTGAAATGTGGAAGCACTGTGATGTGTGAAAAATAAAATCACTGGATTTACTAAGGGAAGTGCTGGCCTTGGAATGCTTTATTCCAAATTGCGAGTCTATGATTGATATTTGGTCGTGCACCCCTGCAATTGCTTTGTTGGAGTGCGGATACTGAAGATATATATATATATATTTTTTTTTTTTTTTGGCCTATCACTGCCATGGCCTGTACTTACAGATTTCAGGTTGTTGCTATATATTCCCAATTTCCTAGTTGGTCTGTAAATCATCAGGAGCACAGACCTTATGAATGTTTATTGCATATCTAACATAAATGTTCCTTCGTTTTTTCCATAGTACCGCTACTTCTAAAGTGGTGAAAATGTTTCCAGCCCTATGTATAAATAATAATTTATAGTTTTAAAAAATGGATGAACTAATTTTGTTTCTTTCAAAAAAATTTTAAAACTTGTTTATTTATTGTAGAATTAAATATTTGGGTGTTTTATCCCCCCTCCCCCCCATGTTTGTGTGCTGTAAAAACACAAAGAATGTAGATTGTATTCGGCAGTAAATTCAAAAAGACACTGCAACAAGTACATGTTGTAGTCATCCTTTATTAAAACTGACATATAAATAATGACCCAGATTGGCCAAACAGCTCTGAACAGTAAGTGCCAAGGAACAGCAGACTTTATGGATGCTTGTTTTTTTGCACATTACAGATGGACAAGCTATTTAAAAAGTAAATCAGATTGCAGTTTTGAATAGTGATGCTCAAATACAAGGTCTATGTGTACAACAAAACAGAGCCTCCTGTAGGCTGCCAGACCACATAGGCTCTACCAACAGCCAATCACAGCCCATATTTGGTACCCTCAGTGACTTTTTCATGCTTATGTTGCTCTTCGACTTTTTTTTACATTTGAATGTGGCTCATGGGGAAAAAAAGGTTGGGGACCACTGGTCTAGAGGGACAAGAATTGGTTGCCTTAAATACATATACAGTGTTCTGCAGGTATTTACTTTCCAACTCAGTAACAGTAGGGACAAATCCTCAGTTTGAAATAATTCAAAAGACATTTTGCTCCATACTTTTCTCTAGTAACCATGACAATCAAGGAATATGCAGTATTTACTGAAATCACCCTCACGTGAAAGGTAACATGTTAAGTAGTTCAGAAATTGTATAAATGGGCAGAATCATGAATAAACTAAAAATGTGTATTTCTCCTTATTTAGCCATTGGCAAATGAAAGCAGACTAATATTGTATCACTACTGTATTATGGGAAACCTTTATAATATCGGTCATTGATTTCTCTGATTTGAAGATGTTCACTCAAACTCCCTTCTGATGCAGCGACAATTACATAATCAAAATGGTGCGAAGGCTGTAATTAAAACAAAGACATAATAGTTTATCTTTCATGAGAGTTCATATAGCCAATTGCCAATAGTCACCTGAATAAGGGGCCACTCAAAACCCTGCTTCCCATTACATTCTTTTTTTATGCCATTCCCAAGCCAACTCTAGCCCAGTAATACACGTGGAGACCTATTTATTGAAGGCTGAACTTTAGTGGTTTTAGAGGTTTTTGAAACCACAACTAAACTCACTTTCTCTAAAAACACGAACACATTTTAGCTGAATAAGAAAAGTATGAATGGAAAATGACACTGAACAATCTGAAAAAAGAACTAATACCTCTAAACCTATAAAAATGTGAGTTTTTCGGAAAATTCCTAGTAAAATAAATCTGAAAACCTCCAAACTGATTTTAAATGGTCCAATAGGATCAGCACAGCTCCCATTAACTTCTATAGGACCACAACAACTTTTAACTGACAAAATCTTGTATTAGAGTTAATAAATCTCAAATTTTTAGAGCTTTTTAAAAAAAATAGGAAAACCACAAATTTTTAGACATGGAAAAAAAAATCGAAATTCGATTGTAAATCAGCCCCACAGTCCAACATGACTGAGTAGGTAGAGCTTTTCTGTCAGATGGATTACAAACAGTAAACAGTACTGTGGCCTACTAAAGGATAATATTGTCCCCACCCAAGTGTAAGTGACAGAATCAACGTTGAAGCTCAAGGCCAAGATGCTGTAAGTATACTAGAACAGCTACAAATTATCTAGATTAGGCTACTGGGGTGAACTAGAATCCTTAAATGCTTGGGGTGGGGACAAGTTTATTTGGTAGTAGTGTTATTAGTTAGTCTAGGATCTAGGGGTTTTTGTAGATAACAAGTTGTCTAATTCTGGGCAGCGTCATTCTGTGGCTACTAAAGCAAATAAAGTTCTGTCTTGCATAAAAAAGGGCATTAACTCAAGGGATGAAAACATAATTATGCCTCTTTATAGGTCCCTGGTAAGGCCTCATCTGGAGTATGCAGTGCAGTTTTGGACTTCAGTCCTTAAGGGGGATATAAATGAGCTGGAGAGAGTGCAGAGACTTGGAACTCAGAGGCGGGCCTCGCATGCGCATGCGCAAAATGGAGTTTTCGCGCATGCGCAGAAGCGAAAAAGACGCGTTAACAACCAGACAGTCGGGAACAGGACTTGGGGTAGGCGACAGAGGAGGTACGTGCCTGGCGCCCCCCCAGCTTTGCGCCCTAGGCACGTGCCTACTCTGCCTACCCCTAGTTCCGGCCCTGGTGCAACTAAGCTGGTTAGAGGGATGAAGACTTAAATTATGAGGGTAGACTGTCAAGGTTGTTTTCTCTTGAAAAAAGGTGCTTGCGAGGGGAAATGATTACACTTTACAAGTACATTAGAGGACATTATAGAAAAATAGCAGGGGACCTTTTTAGCCATAAAGAGGATCACCGTACCAGAGGCCACCCCTTTAGATTAGAAGAAGAGAACTTTAATTTGAAGCAACGTAGGGGGTTCTTCACAGTCAGGACAGTGAGGTTGTGGAATGCACTGCCGGGTGATGTTGTGATGGCTGATTCAGTTAATGCCTTTAAGAATGGCTTGGATGATTTCTTGGACAGACATAATATCAAAGGCTTTTGTGATACTAAGCTCTATAGTATATATATAGTATAGATATGGGTATATAGAATTTATGTGAAGGTATGGAGGGGTGTGTGTATGGATGCTGGGTTTTCATTTAGAGGGGTTGAACTTGATGGACTTTGTTTTTTTTCAACCCAATTTAACTATGTAACTATGTAACTATTCACAGATATGGCAATTTATTATATTCAGAGAAATGTGCGCAAAGTGTGCTTTGCTCTGACATCAGTAGCTAACAATAACCTACCTTTCTCCTTTGTTAAGGAGATCATACGCTTCATTGATTTTTGCAAGTGGCATTTTGTGTGATATCAATCCATCAAGGTCAAACTTCTTTGCCATTAAATCACAAACCAGTTTTGGGATATCTTTGCTTTTAAATCCTGTAATGTAGTAGTACAAATTGTACATATATGTCAATAATATAACTTTTACAATGATTAATTGACTAGTTTGTCAGTGTTTTCCAGATTGCTACATTTCCCGAGTAGGATCTTTTGTATGCTTCCAATCTGTCTCAGGTAACACAATGCCCCATTTATAGACTGTTCTCTCCAATTGCCTGACTCTACACTAATGGCCCTTATGAAGTACAGCAGAACCCCAAAATTGAATAAAATCCAGGAAAATGTTAAATCAGGATTATGCATTATATATTGGTGGGACCACAAAAAAAGGGTGTAAAATGTGAATCAGGGAATTTTAAATTAAGGTTTCACTGTAACTCACTGAATAACTGTTCTTTTCACACACTAAGCACATCCATTGTAGCCTCTTGGATCCTACCCCCCACATACTAAACTCCTTGTTGGACCACAACAGTCCTTGCTGCCTCTTTCCTCTAAGGTGAGCTCTTTTGGCCACCTATATAACCTTTGTAGGTTCTCTGGAACTGGAAACTCCCCATTCTAAAATTTTCTAAGGAAATCCCCTACAGGGTAAACCTAGGGGTTGCTTCCTGATGATGGTTCGATGTAGGGGCTAAAACGTTAAATAAATCCATTATAAATGCATACTGTATATACTGCAATGTGTTCTGGGCATTTAAGGGGTTGTTCAACATTTTTTTCAGTTCAGTTGGTTTCAGATAATTCACCAGAAAAAAAGACTTTGTCCAATTACTTTTTATTTTCTATGTGTGACTATTTTTCTAATATTGAAGTGTAAATCAAATTTTTACCTTCTAAATTTTTCCTTATTGGAGGCATAACAATACTAATTGGTATCTTTAAGGTTTAGATTACTTTTTAGAGGACTTAAGGTATGGTGATCCAAATTAGGGAAAGATGCCTTGTCCCATACCTATGGTTGGCACTGTACTATGATATACTGTACTTGTGAGTGGATGTGAACCTTGGAAATATTGATTGGTTGGATTTCTGTTTTATGTGCTGTAATGATATATAATATGAGTATAAATGTACATTTTATTGCAGCTTCAGTGGAGAAATGTATAATGTGGCTGTGACCTTGAGTGGGTGTGGTTAAGGGTGAGTGCCCGTGTGTGTAGCAAGCCACATCTCCACCCCTGTCCCTGGATCTCATCATGAAAACCCAGTAACCATAGTCGATTACACACAATATATAAATTCTGATCAAATGTAAAGTATTTTCAATTTGACAAATTACCTCCAAGTAAACTGCCTTTCAAAGTTCGTCCTGAGAGCAGCACCATTGGATCGAAGCTCATCTTTGCTGTCGCATGAGCTAGGCCAACAATAACTGTTGTTCCAGATGCAAAGTTGGTGGACAGAAGAGCAGACAGCTAAGAAATGCATAAACAATGATATATGAAGTAGTCAAATAGATTCAATTACTGTTACATGAATAGAAAAGGGTAGAAAACAGTTATAAGTTGGTTTTATTGTTTGACAAACAGATTGTGTAACCACTTATAATTCTATCGCCAGAGAGAGGGAATTCAGATCTGAGAGCATTTAAAGGCGAACTCCCTTGATTTAATATACATGGAGGCCTATCAACAGTCTCATTTGAGTAGTTTTAGTGTTTTTTTAAACCATGAACAAACTCACTTTCTCTAAAACCATGAATACCATGGAATTTATTAAAAGATCCAAATCTAAAAAGTATGAATTAAAAAATACCCCACAAAATGATGCACTAAAAAATATCAATACCTCAAAATTTTGAGTTTTTTTTGATTATATTCATTTACTAGTGAAAAAAATTAGAAAACCGCTTAAAAGTCTTAATGACTTCTAAAGGACCTCAACTAGTTTTACTTGGTGAAGTTTTGTATTAGGGTTTTTCATGGTTTTCGAGTTTTAAAAAAATATAGAAAAGCCACAAATTGTTAGAGATTCGTGAAAAAAATAAAAGTTTGATTGTTAGTACTGTAAATAGTCCCCTTAATGTTGCGAAGACTGGAAAGAAACCTATCTACACATACTTCAATTGGCAAATTGTGTTGAGTTTGTTATGCCACAAACACTTTGCGAACCTTCATCAGTTTTCCTACACAGAATGTAGTTCAAGCCATTGGGCATGACTTTTTTCTTCATTTCAAAGTTGGGGTACAATTAAAGGGATTTAGGCAATGAACAACAAAGTGGCCCCAGGGAATTTTAAGGCTCTGGTGGAAATGGATGTGTTCAGAGAACAATAATAATTTGTATTGTGCCAAACACATAAATATAAAAAACAGTATATTTGTGATGTCTGAAATGAAACCCATAAGCTGTTTTTGGACTAAAACAGTATCCCCTTAGAACCTTTTTGTTGGAGGAGGGGAAACCTAGATTTGATTAATATTCCATAACAGAGACCACTGCAATGAACATTTCATCCATATGCCATCACCTTTCCCAATAGGAGCCATTTCCATGATATCCATGGTTTCCTTTTTTTTTTTGCTTCCAGTGCTTCAGATTTGGAGATCACTCTTGTTGTAAAAGTTCACATAGAGTAACGGAGAAGCTATGACAGACAGAACAGATGGCTTGCACATTACATTTCTCTGTCTAATGTGGCTAACAAATTCTGAGGGTTACCAAAAATTGCCACCGATGTGTAAAAATTAGCACAATTGCATGTGCAACAATTGTGCTTGTGTCTGCAATCATAAATAATACATGTAGTTCATGCATTGTTCCCTTTTTGTTGTGTTTACTAACCATGACATTGGTGTCTCCCACAAACTCAAATGAGTAGTCCACTCCCAGGCCAGTCATCTTTGTGAGCACTTCATGGACAGGTTCCTTAATATCATTTGGATTAATGCATTCAGTGGCTCCTAATTTTTTGGCTGCTGTAAACTTATTGCTGTTTGTATCCACTCCAATGATCTTAGAAGCACCAGCTGCCTTACAGCCAATAACTCCAGACAGACCAACACCACCCAGGCCAAACACAGCACATGTAGATCCTGGCTCAACCTGCAGAGTGTAGACATAGACAATTCATTAGGAATTAAAATAATGTGGTGTGAATACACAGCCAGACAGATACAGTGTTCTTGCATATATGTATTTTCCTAGCCCCATAACCCTAATTTTGCTGTTCCCCAATTAGGTTTCGCTTGTAGGACTAGACTTAAGCCGAAATCCATCTTAGCCATAAACCTATTAAAGAATATGAGTACAGGGGACACTATACAAATCCAAATAAGTATGCTACTGTGGTAGTGACACTAAAGACAGACTATGAACTGGTAAGTAATGGTTGTGACTCAAGCCAAGCAATAAATCCAATGAATGTTATATTAATAAATATATGTTGCGTGTTCTCTTTACAATTACTATAGTTACATAGTTAAATCGGGTTGAGAAAAGACCAAAGTCCATCAAGTCCATACATACATACAATCATACCGATTATCACACCAATATCTATAAATATTATAGATTTTAGTATCACAATAGCCTTGGATATTACACGTATGCTTGTCTAAAAACCATATCAGCCATCACAACATCACCCGGCAGTGCATTCCACAACCTCACTGTCCTGACTGTGAAGAACCCCCTACGATGCTTCAAATGAAAGTTCTTTTCTTCTAGTCTAAAGGGGTGGCCTCTGGTACGCTGATCCTCTTTATGGGTAAAAA
This sequence comes from Xenopus laevis, assembly GCF_017654675.1. Classification (NCBI taxonomy): domain Eukaryota; kingdom Metazoa; phylum Chordata; class Amphibia; order Anura; family Pipidae; genus Xenopus; species Xenopus laevis. The sequence goes on along the minus strand of NC_054371.1, from coordinate 79,252,191 downwards.
GGTCCTCTGCTATTTGTCTATAATGTCCTCTAATGTACTTGTAAAGTGTAATCATGTCCCCTCGCAAGTGCCTTTTTTCCAGAGAAAACAACCCCAACCTTGACAGTCTACCCTCATAATTTAAGTCTTCCACCCCTCTAAACAGTTTAGTTGCACGTCTCTGCACTCTCTCCAGCTCATTTATATCCCTCTTAAGGACTGGACTCCAAAACTGTACTGCATACTCCAGATGAGGCCTTACCAGGGACCTATAAAGAGGCATAATTATGTTTTCATCCCTTGAGTTAATGCCCTTTTTATGCAAGATAGTACTTTAGAATGACACAGCCTGGAATTTGAAAACCTCTAGATTCTTCTCATTTAAGGAAACTCCCAACACACTGCCATTTAGTGTATAACTTGCATTTACTGTATATTATTTTTGCCAAAGTGCATAACCTTGCATTTATCAACATTGAACCTCATTTTCCAGTTTTTCTGGCCAGTTTTCCAATTTAGTCAAATCGCTCTGTGTGGAAGCATATTGCAGGGAACTTATAGCTCTGCACAATTAGTATCATCTAGCAGAAATAGAAACAGTACTATAAGGGGCATATTTATCAAGGGTCGAATTTCGAATTGAAAAAACGTCGAAATTCGATTCAAAAAGACCAACCAAAATTAAATCAAAGGTTTTTTTTGGTCGAATAGGTCAGTATTCGAGCAAATAGGTCAGTATTCGGCTAAATTTGAATCGTACAAAGGAATAGTGTATTCGATCGAATTCGATTCAAAGTTTTTCCCCCAAAAAACTTTGATTTTTCAAAGTCCACCAATTGACTCCAAGTAAGATCTAGGAGGTCCCCTATAGGCTAAAACAGGAATTTGGCAGGTTTTAGATGGCGAATGGTCGAAGCCGAATTTTTAAAAAGACAGTACATGATAACTTTCGATAATTCGTATTATTCGACTATTCCCTAGTCGAAGAACACAAAAAATAGCTTGAAATTCAATTTTTTTCATTCAAAAAATTCACCTCGACCTTTGATAAATCTGCCCCTATGGGGCAAATTCACTAACCTCTGAAGATTCGCCAGCGACGGCTTCACTCACATCGTCAGGACATCGCTAATTCACTAAAATCCGAAGTTGCACCCAGGGTGCCGAACGCAGGCGAACTAGGGCTAGCGTTACTGCAGCAAGTGAAGCGAAGTTGCGCTAGTGTTGCCTAATTTGCATACGGCGGGAAGTTAAAGTTGAATGGACGTATATGTTGCAGCAAATACATTACACTACACAAGCCCAGGAAACCTTAATAAAATAAAATAGAGTTGTTATAATGCCCTACACATGAGCCCAGTGTATAGTTTATGTGCCATATTTTAGGAAATGTAGGGGGGAAGCCGATTACCCCAGAAAAAATTTACGATCTTTTGCAGCCTATCACCCTGAAAAATGAAAAGTCGCCAGCGTTTTTTGGGAAAATTTGAATTTGAAAAATTTCCAACTATTTTTTGAGGAAATTCTATCTACTCTACTCCACTTCGCCTGGTTTGAGGCGGCGAAGGCAAGTCTGGTGCATCTTAGTGCATTTGCATAGTTACGTCCATTCGCCAGAGCGCAACTTCGCCAGGCGTAAGGAAGCAAATTACCGATAGAGTCTATTTCTGTCACTAGTGAATTTTCGCCCTTTAGTAAATCTGCCCCTATGTGTAATCATTATAAAGGTTATGATAATTAAAAGGCTAAGTATATGTATAACATTGTTTAGTCCTTAATGAATTCCTAAGACAATGATGATATATTCACACTGTGACGAATGAAACTACAGATGCTTATGAAGGTGAACTTTAACTTTGTAGTCTACATAAAAAAATACATAAAATAAGAACAACAAAAATAAGAGCTGTAATATTGGTAGAAGACAGAAGGAGGTGAATGAATTGTTTTCCATTTGTATTTGTCCAGTAGGGCTTATAATAAAGAAGCACAATACCATCATTCTTTTTTTGATTTGTTTCAGATATTTATGATTTGCTAATTAGTAGTAAAATATCCCAAGGCCCCAGGAATCACTGGGCTCAATTAAGTAGATCATCTTTTGCTTTCATGATGGAGGAGATTGTGATGATTTATAATTTTATAACATGCTTATAAAATGCACCCATTCATGACAGACAGTTCAAGGACTTTCATGAACTCTCACCAACCAGCTAACTTACCTTAAAAGGGTGGTTCACCTTTAAGATAACGTTTAATATGCTATTGAATGGCTAATTCGAAGCAACTTTTCAATTGGTCTTCATTATTTATTTTTATTGTTTTTTTTTTAATTACTTGCCTTCTTCTTCTCAATCTTTCCAGCTTTCAAATGGGGATCACTGATCCCATCTAAAAAAAAAATGCTCTGGAAGGCTACAAATGTATTGTTATTGCTTCTTTTTATTACTCATCTTTCTATTCAGATCTCCTATTCATATTCCAGTCTCTTAGCCAAATCAATGCATCAATGCTAGGGCAATTTGAACCCAAGCAACTAAATTGACAAAATTGCCGGAGAGCAACTGAATAAAAAGCTAAATTACTCAAAAACCACAAATAATAAAACATGAAAACCAACTGCAAATTGTCTCAGACTGTCACTCTCTTCATCATACTAAAAGTTAATTTAAAGGTGACCAACCTCTTTAACATTGTTTACAGGAGCACAGTAACCAAAAAACCCTACCACATTTGCACAGCTCAACATATCCATTGGCTTTTCCATAATAAAATACTAGGGGCCAGATTGACTGGATCAATCAATTTTGATAGATTGTTCAATAACAATTCTACTATTCATCAACGAATATAAATAGCCTAATTTTATTAGATAAATTTAGAACAAATCATATTGAACTGATCTAATGATTTTGTGCAAAATTTACCAATACACTACAGTCATGAAATTGTACCAGATTACAAAGTCCTCACCTTAGCAGTGTTCAGAGCAGAACCGTAACCAGTGGAAAATGCACAGCCAATCAAACACACTTTATCGAGAGGAGCATTGTCATCAATCTTAGCCACGCATATTTCATCCAATACAGTGTATTCAGTAAAGGTGCTGGTGCTGACAAAGTTGTGAATCAGTTTCCCCTTGCATGTAAATCTGCTGGTGTTGTCCAACATGAGCCCGGAAAATTTCCCAAAACTGTTTAAATGTAGGTCATAATATGATCAGTAAAGAATAAAACTGTAAAAGTAAATATACAGAAACAACGTCATTTGCCTGACTATATTATTGTATGTTTAATTTTAGTAAAGGTACTAAAGGTACATACATGAACATAGTTCTCTGGCACATTGTCCCAAAAATAAAGTATATATTGGGCCAGATTCAGTTCTACAGTCACGTGACAACCCAATAGAAGTATATGGGGACTTTTTAAATTGAATTAAGAGATTCAGTTAGATGAGAAAATGTTTCTGGCCCTTAGTGTTTTGTGTTTGATTTCCTATTTTTGCATAATTCTGCTCACAGATCACACATTTATAAATATAGTTCAGAGAACAAATGAAAGTCACAAATCGTATCACACAAGCCACTTTTGCAAGAGACCACACTCTCAGGACTTATGTACCAGTTTAAATAGTTATAATTATAATAATAATATTTTCAGCCGAAATGTACGTTTTTTGCCTTTAATAAACTATTTAAACTGGCACATAAGTTATGAGAGTGTGGTCTCTTATAAAAGTGGCTGAAAAACACAAGAGTACCTTAGAAGTGGAGATTGCGGAGAAGTGTACGTGTTATTACACTGCTATTTGGTCAGTAGTTTTGCTGTTTAGAAAATGTGTTCCTATTCTAGTATGTACAGCAAAAAACATAGAAAACACTAACTCAGATTTTTCACATATGTTGCTCTTGGGATTTAAACAGTTCTGGCATTCTCCACACTGGGGAAGCGACAGAGGAATTACTTTGTCTCCTAGGGAGAAAGACATGAATGTAAAACAATTAAAGTAAAGTATCTGCTAAAACATACTGTATAAACAATGTACACAATATTGACAAAATACTCTGTCTAAATGTCATTTAGACAAATGATTGTGGTTCTTTGTCTCCTGCATACTGTAAATGCTTGTATTGATGTTTAACAAATGAAAGCATTTTCTCCTTCTAAATAAGCAGGATCAAGTATAAATTAAAAACTTTCTTTAAAAGAGTAGTTCAAATTTAACATACAGTATAATTTATATTTATAGTTTATATTATATTATTTGCAATTAGTCTTTCATTTTGTTTTTTCTACACTGATTTGTTTTTCTTCTTTTCTTCTGTTAAATGGCTTGCAAACCTGTTTTTAACTTTAATAAAAAGGTGTCTCTATGCATTTATATTTTGATAAGTACAAGTAAAAACACCCTTCAAAATATTTAATAATTCTGTAATTATTTGTTCTCTGGCAGCTTATTGACCAACACAAACTTATTTATGAAGATCTTCAAGACTGATATGCATTAAATGAAAACAAGTACTTTCTTGTGCTCCTAGCCTTCCTCCTAGCCTTCCTAATGGATCCATGAACTTATTAATATACATAAGCACTTGATAGGCTCCGTACATGAAAACAAGCTGGACTACTAGTTGCTATATCTTTATATGAAGAATACTAAGGGGCCTATTTACATAGAGGCCCATTTATTAAAGGTTGAATTGTAATGATATTAGAGTTTTTTGAAACCACAAATAAACCGCAAATGTCAGCCATTTATGAAGAACCAAACTAAAAAAGCACAAACGGGAAAAAGTCGCAGAAAAATTGATAAATCTGCAACTTTTTCAACGTGTTGGGTGATAACAAAAACACTTGAAAACCTCAAAAGTCATGAAGCAAAGAAAGCTCTTCCAGTTGTAAAAGGGACCTCTGCCATTGACTTCTACATGATTTTGACAGGTTTTAGCTGGAGTAATTTCGGATTAAGAATTGTTGCAGTTTTTATGCAGAATAAAACCTGGAAAAGTTGTTTTTCCGCACCTTTTTTGCATTTTGCAGTTTAGTTACATAGTTAGTTACATAGTTACATAGTTAAATTGGGTTGAAAAAAGACAAAGTCCATCAAGTTCAACCCCTCCAAATGAAAACCCAGCATCCATACACACACCCCTCCCTACTTTTAATTAAAATTCTATATACCCATACCTATATTAACTATAGAGTTTAGTATCACAATAGCCTTTAATATTATGTCTGTCCAAAAAATCATCCAAGCCATTCTTAAAGGCATTAACTGAATCAGCCATCACAACATCACCCGGCAGTGCATTCCACAACCTCACTGTCCTGACTGTGAAGAACCCTCTACGTTGCTTCAAATGAAAGTTCTTTTCTTCTAGTCTAAAGGGGTGGCCTCTGGTACGGTGATCCACTTTATGGGTAAAAAGGTCCCCTGCCATTTGTCTATAATGTCCTCTAATGTACTTGTAAAGTGTAATCATGTCCCCTCGCAAGCGCCTTTTTTCCAGAGAAAACAACCCCAACCTTGACAGTCTACCCTCATAATTTAAGTCTTCCGTCCCTCTAACCAATTTAGTTGCACGTCTCTGCACTCTCTCCAGCTCATTTATATCCCTCTTAAGGACTGGAGTCCAAAACTGAACTGCATACTCCAGATGAGGCCTTACCAGGGACCTATAAAGAGGCATAATTATGTTTTCATCCCTTGAGTTAATGCCCTTTTTTATGCAAGACAGAACTTTATTTGCTTTAGTAGCCACAGAATGACACTGCCCAGAATTAGACAACGTGTTATCTACAAAGACCCCTAGATCCTTTTCATTTAAGGAAACTCCCAACACATTGCCATTTAGTGTATAACTTGCATTTATATTATTTTTGCCAAAGTGCATAACCTTGCATTTATCAACATTGAACCTCATTTTCCAGTTTGCTGCCCAGTTTTCCAGTTTAGACAGATCACTTTGCAAAGTGGCAGCATCCTGCATGGAACCTATAGTTCTGCACAATTTAGTATCATCTGCAAAAATAGAAACAGTACTTTCAATGCCCACCTCCAGGTCATTAATAAACAAGTTGAAAAGCAAGGGACCTAGTACAGAGCCCTGCGGTACTCCACTAACAACACTGGTCCAATTAGAAAATGTTCCATTTACCACCACTCTTTGTAGTCTATCTTTTAGCCAGTTCTCTATCCAGGTACAAATACTATGTTCCAGGCCAACATTCCTTAATTTAACCAGTAACCTTTTGTGTGGCACTGTATCAAATGCTTTAGCAAAGTCTAAGTAAATCACATCCACTGCCATCCCAGAATCGAGGTCTCTACTTACATTCTCGTAAAAAGAAATTAAGTTAGTCTGGAAAGATCTATTACGCATAAAACCATGCTGGCACAAACTCATAGTATTATGATTTGCTATGAAGTCCAGTATCTTATCCTTTATTAACCCTTCGAAAAGCTTTCCTAATACTGACGTCAGACTAACTGGCCTATAGTTTTGAGGCTGAGAACGGGATCCTTTTTTGAATAGAGGCACCACATTAGCAATTCGCCAGTCTCTCGGCACAATGCCAGATCTCAATGAATCCTGAAAAATTAAGTAAAGAGGTTTGGCAATCACAGAGCTAAGATCGCTAATTACCCTGGGATGAATACCATCTGGCCCTGGACCTTTGTTAATCTTAACATGTTCAAGTCTTTTTTGAATTTCTTCATGTGTGAACCATGCATCATTAGTTGTATTACTAGAATTGGGAGTGTTAAGAAGGAAACCTTCACTTACTGGTTCTTCATTTGTGTAGACAGATGAAAAATACGAGTTTAGAATCTGCGCTTTTATTTTGTTTTCATCAACCAGCTGACCCCCCTCTGATAGTAAGGGTCCCACCCCTTCCTGCTTCATTTTTTTACTATTGACATATTTAAAAAATAATTTTGGATTTTTTTTACTGCTTGCTGCAATATCCTTTTCTATAGCAATTTTAGCTTGCCTTATAGCTTCTTTGCATGATTTATTGGCCTCCTTGTACCTTATAAATGTTTCGGCTGTACCAGCTAACTTGAAAGCCTTAAAAGCACGTCTTTTCTTACCCACCTCAACACCAACGCTTCTATTGAACCAAAAAGGTTTTGCTTTGCAACAACGTTCCTTGCTTACAAGTGGAATATACTGACAAGTATATTTATTAAGCAGCATTTTAAAGACTTCCCATTTTTGTTCTGTGTTTAACCCTGTGAAAAGCATTTCCCACTTAATATGTTGCAGAGATGCCCTTATACTGTCAAAGTTTGCACGTCTGAAATTTAGTGTTTTAGTTACTCCCTTATAGAATTGCTTCTGCAACAGCATCTCAAAGGAGACCATGTTATGATCACTATTCCCTAAATGCTCACCCACACAAATGTTAGAGATGAGTTCAGTATTGTTAGTTATTACAAGGTCCAAAAGAGAGTTATTCCTAGTAGGTTCTTGAACGAGCTGGAATAAAAAGTTGTCATTCAGCATATTTACAAACCTACTAGCTTTTTCTGTCTTAGCAACCCCAATACCCCAGTCAATGTCTGGATAATTGAAGTCACCCATAGCAACCACTTGACCCAGCTGTGAAGCCGCTTGTATCTGCAAGAGTAGCTGGGCTTCATACTCGACACTTATACGAGGTGGTTTATAGCATACACCAATGATAATTCTTTTTGATACCTTTTGCCCAGTCGTAATCTCTACCCAGAGTGATTCTACACCCTCACCAGTGCCAGCTATTTTTATTTCTTTAGCGCATGGCTTTAATTCAGGCTTTACATACAAACCCACTCCTCCACCCTTTTTAATCCCTCTGTCCCTCCTAAAAAGGGTGTAACCATTTAAATTCACAATCCAGTCACATGTTTCATCCCACCAGGATAATTGGCTCTTTGCTTTTTTTTTTTTTTAAGAATTTTTTTTTTAAACCTCTAAAATTTTAGATTTATGAAGTTCAATAGCCACGTACAACTCTTAATACAAAACGTTGTCAAGTTAAAGCCGTCAAGGTCCCAAAAGAAGTCAATGTGAGATGCCTTTATCCTACTGGACCTTTTTTTCAGCCATTCAGACCTTCAGATTTTTTTCGCAAGTAGTTGTCTGAAAAACTTACATTTCTATAGATTCTAAAGGTTTTCGTATTTTTTAGTGCATATGTCAGCATTTTGTTTTGTTCGTACTTTTTATAATCTGAAATTTTAATAACCAACATGGCATTCAAGGTTTTAGAGAAAATTAGTAGTGGCAATTAATTGTGGTTTCAAAAACCTACAGTACCTCTAAAATAACATTTTATACATTTTATAAAACTTTTTACAATTTTTAAAATCACGACTTTGCATTTTGAAATATATTTAGGTGCAGATTTATCAAAATGAGCTCACTACAGAAAAACTCACCCACTTCCTATTCAATCCTGTGAGATTTTTAGAATTGTATTTACTGATGGGTGAAAGTTACAGTTTTCCATTTGATAAATACAATTCTAAAAATCTCATAGGAATGAATAGAAAGTGGCCGAGTTTTTCTGTGGTGAGGTCTTATCTCACATTTTGATAAATCTGCTCCCACGTGGTATCTAAAATTAATTTCTCTTTGGTGTTCAGTGCAAGTCTCACCTGGTTTTACTTTTTTCACTCCTTCTCCCACACTTTCCACTATACCAGCTCCTTCATGCCCCAAAATCAATGGGTACTTCACATTAGCTACTGCTCCAACCATGATATGGTAATCTGTATGGCAAACTCCAGATGCCACTATCTGCATTATAGAATGAAAAATGTTTAGATTTATATTGTGAAGGTTAAAAACTGCAAAAAAAAAAGCATATTCTGATCAATCATTTCATTTTTCAAGATTTTAACAAACAAGATCTTAATACACATCATACATGTCAGTGGGTGTAAGTTGAATTCAGGTAGTATTATTATGAAAAAACATTATGAATACAATAATACAGACAATGAAACCTGTAGTAAAAATAAGGTAACATGAATACCTTTTCAAAGTATGGTTACCTCTTTCTCATATAATCTCGTCTATATTATGCCGTTCTAAATCTAAATTTGATACTCTCAAATGAACAGAGATCATAAAGGTACATAAGACTGTCTGATTTCTTGGGTGGATTCATGCAATATTTGTATATTGACCTTCTCACAGCCGCAAATACTATTTTGAGGAATTTAATCAGATTTGTATTTTCTTTTCTTCTAGAATATTTAAAAGATTAAATAATGAAAACCCCTACCCTCTACCCTCCATAGTCCCCCCTCCCTGTTATCAGTGCACAGGTGTTAATACCTGTAAATGCCTCTAAGTCTTTAATTTCCCCGCAGAGTCAGCGCAGAGGAGCTCATGGGCACCATCTTCCAGCACTTTGGGAATCTTCGGGACCCTTCGGCCATTTCCGTGGCTTTGGCGCATGCGCAGTTATTCGGGACCAGAATATTGCTACAACTGTGCATGTGCCGATACAGCGGTTACTTACTGAAGATTCCTGAAGTGGTAAAGATGGCCCCCGTGAGCTCCGCTGCACTGACTCTGCATAGAGGGGTAATTAAAGACTTAGGGGCATTTACAGATATTAACATCTGTGCGGGGGGACAGGGAGGAGGGAAGTATGGAGGGTAGGGGGTAGGGCTTTTCATTAGTTGGGGTTTAGTTCTTCTTTAAGCTTCAATGAGATGTTTACCCTCATGATGTCAGAATATGCCCCTTGGGATAGAAACCGCATAATCAATCACAAACATCTTTGTTACATGCATTAAACAGTATAATACAATAGGAGGGCTATCTGAGGTGTTTAGGAAGCTTGGGGATAGCTTGCATTGAGCAAATGCCTTCTTAGGCAAGAATAAAACAGCAAGCTTGTAACTACATAAGTGATTTGTCTTTTTTTTGTTTGGATTCATCTATTTTTGCCAAACTCATTATCATACATTAATATTTAACTTTATTTTTTTGCTGCCCGGGCCCCTATCTTATCTAAACCCAGATAGTAAATGAGTAAAAAAACAACTCCAAACCTTATCTAAGAAAATGCTAAGAAATGCAGTCATAGTAGTACAACTGACAGTGTAATAAAGTAAGAAACCTATGTTATCAATAATTCTTACCTTTACACGAACTTCATGAGCTTTTGGAGGAGCAACTTGAATGGTCTCTACACTGAAGGGTTGGTCAGGTCCCCAGACCACGGCTGCCTTGCACTCAATTGTCTATAAAGAAATAATCAAATTTATTTGAAGGACTCTTTGTGGTAAAATACTCAAGTCATGATTTGTTATATGTGATTTTATTGCACTGAAATCCAATCATCAAAAGTAATATTTTACAGGTATGGGACCTGTTATTCGGAAGTGTAAGATTGCTGTGGTGAGCTTTAATTTCACACATTTGCAATTATAATTTCAATTTGCAATTATATTTAACTTGCTACTGCCAATGTGAAGAATGCATAGTACTATTTGCAATTAAGCTTCTGCGAATTTGTCTTCACCACAAAATTCGCAAAATGGGAATTTATGACGCTGGAGTAAATTTGTGGGCATCAAAATTGACTACCGCGTCAATTCCGACGCCGGGGACATTTGACGTGCATTATAGTCAACGGGTGTCCGTTTAATTGTTGTCGGAATTGTTGCCGAAGTCAGAATTGTTGCCGGGGTCAAAAAAACTTTGATGCCGGTGAATTTATTTCCACACGACGAAACACAGAAATTTGCTGCGAATTCACGCTTGGTGAATAAATCCGCCCATCACTACTTCTTCTCATGGTCTGTCTACTATGGGCGCCCAGTTTCACACATGTTGGGGCTATTTGCTTGCATTTTAGCTTATAATAAGTTAGAGGTTTAAAAAAACAAACAAAAAAACCCCAAAACTTTTTAGCAACCGGTTTCTTAAATGGTGATCTTGATTTATCTGTACCCACTATGGAAAGCAAAGGGACTTCCTGTCTCCACCAATTACTTCACAATGAAAGATGAAGGAGGGGTTGCATGACTCTGTGAGCCAAAGGAGGGGTTGGGAAATAGTTCTTATAAGCATTCATCCTTAAATTTCATCTTACAGTACTTAGCCAGGTTGGGCCTTTCTTTCCACTTGTTTCCAATTTAGGGGAAAACAATGGCTGTTACTTGTACAGATTTACCAGAACAAATGCCAATATTGATACAAATTTATCATGCACTTGCAGTTATGCTGGAATTCTGGGGGGGGGGCAATGGGATATAGCATGGCAATTTGTATCCAAATAGTTGTTTGCTTGCCAGGGTCATTGCTGAAAGCAAGGCAAATAAGAGGAAGGCAAATAATACAAAAACTATTTAAAAAAAGGAATTAGACATTCTATATGATACTAAAATTCAATTAAAATCCTAGTGGAAATAAATTATGTCCCCATTTGTATTTTTGGGGAATAAATCTAGCAAAAAAAAATAATACATACAGTACACATATAAGATCGATACGTTCTTTCAAACCACACTAATAATGTAAATGCTTCTATAGCTCCAAACAAACTCTTATGTACCAACATCTCCATGAATTCAAAGAGTTAAAAGCTAATTGCTTACTTTCCCAGCAGTGGACATGGTGTCTGTGCTTCCCGGCTGCAGTCTGTACACAGATAAACACAGTTTAGCCCAGTTATTTGGTACTATACCAAGGCGTGGGAGGGCATGATGCCAAATAGGAGTTTCTAGCTGAAGGCTACGTTCTAGCCTGCCTATTCTAAAATGGGCTGTTAGTACATGTATGTGTAAAGGTAAATATGCAGGGTTCCCTTGCACCACTGTGCAGATTTTCTATTTTATGTGTCGAGTTGGCTTTTGCTCCCTCAAACTGAACACACACAACAGACAAATGTGTGTCTACTGATTTGTAGTAACTCTTAGAGCAGTGAACCCCAATTATTTTTGAATTCCAGGCTTGGAGGCAAGTTTTGGCTGCATAAAAACCAAATGCACTGCCAAACAAAGCCTCAATTTAGGTTGACAATTCACATAAGGGCTACTAAATGGCCAATCACAGCCCTAATTTGGCAACCCAATAACATTTTTAATGCTAGTTTTGCTCCCCAACTCCTTTTACTGCTCACAGGTTCTAAAGGTTGGGGATCCCTGTCTTAGGGCAGGACTACACAGCCGATTCCGACTCGCTGCGCAAAATCGCAGGCGCCATGTCGGATGCAACGGAAATAAGGTAAGTAATTCAAATGTCGGATCGTGTCGGATGCTGCATGCTGCGTCTGCATCTGACAGTCGTGTCGCATTACATCTACAATGTGACACAAACCGACACTGGCATTAATTAACTTATTTCCGTCGCATCCGTCGTGACGCCTGCGATTTTGAGCAGCATATCGGATCGCGCTAGAATCAGCCGTGTAGTCCTGCCCTTAAGCAACATACAATACGGGCAGCATGCTGCATTCCTAATTAGGATGTATTTATTTAATTCCTAATGGCAAGCAGGGAGATAAGATGTGGAGTGCAAGCTGTAAATGCAGTTTTCACTGCTTTCATGTAAGTGCAGGAGTACTAGATTGTAGGAGTCTAACCCTCTTACTAACAGCAGAATTTGTGAGCCAATTATTGGAGGGGTGTGTGGCAGATATTTGTTCCAGGTGGATGTAGGGAGAGGCAAGTAATAAATAAAAATACAACTGTAGGGGAAATTAGTGATTTCCTGATATACATAGCTATGTAGTGTTATAGACACCGCCTTTGGATTTGCTTTAGATGACATGAGGCAAGACAAAGACTGATTTCACTATAGATATATATATATATTGCAGCAATTAAATATTTTGTGTTTTGATTAATGCTCTTCCTGGGAGTATGCCAAGTAACTACTGCCTGGTTTTGAACAGAGAACATAACAAATGCAAAACATTTCCATCCTGCCACACTGCCTCCAACTAGTTCATATTACGCCTAGACTGCAATGCACACTGTCCCAGAATGCATCTCCCTCGTCTCTCACTGTCCAAAACAGGAGTAGCTCTCCATAATCCTTCACCCCCTCTGTGATAATTAATTTGAAATAATTCATTGATTAATTAATGCATATCTACATGGTACTGGAAATGGAGATCATACAACCTTCATTACTGAGAAGGGACATATTGCCTCTTTCTTGGCTATTGAAGATTTACCAAGTGTCCAGATTTTGTTGGAACAAACATGGGTGACTCAAATCAGAGTCAAATCAGTAATCAGTTGTTAGGGGCAGACAGGTTTTTCTGACATCAACATGTTGACTATTTACAACTGGCTGTACTGATAGGTACCACTGTAGAGTTACTGTTGTTGTGCCAGACATATGTGAGCAAAACACATGAGTGCCACACTGGGAATTAGGAAACATTATGCTAATAAATCTGCAAACAAATCCAAGGGAAATGTATTACATGTTACATAGATATGCAGATCATTTGCAAGAGAGTGGGGGGCAGAGATGCCCTAAGAAAAGAGAAGGAGAGACCAGTAGTCAAAAGAGGAAAAAAAAACCAAAAGAAGAATGCATTCGAGAAGTTAAGGAGGAGAAAAGGAGAGAAATGTGAATATATAAATTTTGATTTAAACTTTTATCAGTGAAGGCTGGCAAGTGTATTGGGTTGTTTAGCATTCATTTTAGTTTATTTTATACTTATATAAGGTGATTATGGGGCATGGGTCAACTACTGGCACCAAAAAGGTAGGGGGGCACCACAATTGATTTGCTAAGGGCAGCGCAAATCATAAATCATAATCTTAAATCAGGTGCCAGGAATTAGTCACAAAACATTTGCATTTAGAAGGGATATGGTTGCAAAATAATAAGATGGAAAAGCACAGTAGAGGAGAAAACTTCTCTACTCAGTTGCCTGTTTTATCTCTACCTCTCTTTAGGTGCCTAGTGCCATTTTCTTTCTACCAGGAGGGGAGCTCTCTGGCCAACGTCCAACACCAGCACTGCGGAGCAAGAAGTGTGACAGATTGCTGGTGTGTTCAGCCAGTACCAAAGTACAGTCACAGTCCACTGGCAAGTCCATTTGCAGAAGAATCCCCCATTTGCAGAATCTTTGAGCTATACCTAAAAAATATGGGTCCCAGATAGTATCTATGCCTGAACATGGTGAATTAGCAGCAGTAAAAGTTTGGATTAGGGGTGTATCCTCTGAGCTAGGAGATTGATGGCTACAGGATAGTGCTGCTAAGTTTTGTGGAAGATCAGACTGCCAGGGCCACTGTTTGGTAGGCATTTTAATGTGGTGTGTTTTCCTTATGATATTATTTATTATTGTAATTTGTTTTAATACCAATGTAAGAATGATTTACCGCTTATGTATCTTCATATTCTGGGATGTTTTTGTTGAAATTTGTTGAAATTTTTGTCGAAATACTGCTGATAAAGTGTCCATTATCATTCTACTGATGATCGCAACATGCATTTTAATTTTAGCTGTATTACATTGTATTTTCAGGTCAAAGTATGTCCCTGACTTCTTTCTGCATTTGTATTAGCATGGAGTATGGGGTACAGTACACCGTAATATTCTCAGGCAATTTGCAATTTGTATTCATTTTTTTTCCTATTGGTTCTTTAACGATTTTCCTTTTCCTTCCAAAGTACAATATGAAATGCTTGCTTGCAGAGTATGTAAGATAAATGTCAAATTTTACAGATAAAGGCTTGGTATTGAAACTATCATTTTGCTCAGACCTTCTCTAAATTATCTTATTACTGCCTGGTTCTTAGGGTAAATGCTACAGTAAGTTCCGTATATATACATTATATATATAAAATACAGCATATTTAGTTTTGGCTTATTTTAAATCTTATTTTCTGCTTGGGAATCGCCCCTTTGGACAACTAGATGAAAAGGAGGAATTTGATAACCTATTCTATTTTTATAGTAATTAATTTACAGATTTAAACGATGGGTTCTAAAGGACAATATAATCACCAACTAACTAACATTTGATTTTTTTTTAATAAAAATGACTGTTTACATGAAAGCAACTAAACAATCTCTACAGTTAGTGCAGTTGATATCTAAAATAGCTTGATCTGTTTATTGTGCCTTGGAATTCTGTTCTGAATTCTGCTACTTAGCTTATTGTAGCAATATCTCAAGTGTGCCTTAACCTTATATATTTTGGATATCACTTTTTTGCAGTGCATATGCACACATTATCCTGGGCAGACCTTATTGTATTTGGTTTTTACCTGTCTGAACTGAACATGCATGATTTTGATCATTTTGGTAATATATTCTGAACTGCATATTAACTTTAGACATAGCTGGCAAGTGTCCGAAGCATTCAACAAGTTTGGAACTTTGTCGTGGGCTGGCATAAAACTGTTAGCTGCCCTTTGTACTTGTGATCAAAGGCAAATAGTGTATGCACTGTAGGCACGGTAGGACTTTCGGGTATTCAGCAATTTCTGTTCCAATTGTGGATCTGGTCAGGACTCCAGGAGTGCTTGCCGGCAAAGAAAGTGATTTTTTAAAAAGAAGAGCATAATTACAGAGGTTGCAAGGGGGGCCAGGAGTGTAGAATTCCCAGTAATGTCCTAATTAATGAGCAATTTTAATATATTTTGGTAGAATAACCCAACTTGTCATTATTTTGGGGCGCTACATTGAATTTGCTGTGGGGACCAGGAACATCTAGTGACTCCACTGTGTTCTCTACTAAATACATTACAATATTTACCCTCCTTAAAGGACAATAAATTACACACAGAATTTATGTGCTGTCATGCACATGCTCAGCACAATACAAAGCATCATTGGGAATAGCAAGTTAAATGTTGGTAACAAGGTCCCATGTTAGCATCTAGAGTAGTGATCCCCAACCAGTAGCTCGCGAGCAACATGTTGCTCACCAACCCCTTGGATGTTGCTCCCAGTGGCCTCAAAGCAGGTGTTTATTTTTAAATTCCAGGCAAGTTTTGGTTGCATAAAAACCAAGAGTACTGCCAAACAGAGTCACCTGTAGGCTTCCAGTCCACATAGGGACTACCAAATAGCCAATTACAGCCCTTATTTGGCTTGCCAGGAAGTTTTTGCATGCCTGTGTTGCTCCCCAACTCTTTTTATTTATGAGTGTGGCTCATGGGTAACAAAGGTTGGCGACCCCTGATCTAGAGTCACTGCAGGGGAGCCAGCGGCTCTCTGCTCACTGCACTCTAGGACAGGAACCAGCTAGCAGGATCTGATAGGGAACTGAAGTCTATCTGCGCTTGTGTGACTGCAGGGCTGTGATTGGCTGTCCCCCCTCCTACTGTGCTTCTGGCAGGGGCCTTTACGACACGCCCACCCCTCATTTGAGACACAGAAAGGGACCATAGAACATCTATAGGGAGCTCCAATAAAGGGGCTATTTTTAAAGATAATATTAATTTTTAGCAGCATGTAAAAGCAACACCGTATCTTACTTATAATTGCCTAAAAAATTAGGCTTTTTTCATTTATCCTATATGTCTCATTTTCAATATTTTTGCAGTATGTAGATTTGATTTTTCTATTCTATTTTTTTTTGTAATTATTTTTTTTGTGTTGGGTGCCTTTTTATACATCGTTTTTTCTGGATCTTCTACTCTGAATTCTAAACCATTACATGCTTGCTAGGGAATATAAGTCATCATAAAGCAATATAAATTCAAAGCTGGAAAGCTGCAGAGGAATGAAAGCCAGTTGCAAATTATCTACAAATTCCACTGCTTACAACTCCCCCTTTAAGACTGAAAATGCTGGTACTTTAGCCACTTTTACTGCACAAGTGCAATGATGGATATAAAAGAGAGAGGCATCATTTAAGCAGCTATATTTAGATATATTTATTGTTATTACAGTAAGTCTTACAGCATATGTATCTGTTAAGAAAATGAAGCTATAAAATGCATTCGATTTTCATTGTTATACAGTATATGGCTATGTATTTTAGTTTTAAATCTTCATGATCCACAAGGTGATTCCTCTGAAGATGTGATGGCCACGGTTGGATGGTAAAATGCTGCAAACTCACTGTGAGATCTGCAGGATGGTCCGAATGCTGAGGGAAGAGATAATAGATGAATCATTATAAATAACAGAGAGTTATATAAAAAAAAGATTGTTCACCAGAAATAAATAACTTTTCCAATGACCTACTATAATATATTTGTGACTGCTTTTCTAATATTTAACTTTCATTTTCCACCTTCTTTTGGTTTTATAAAGCAGCTCTGGGAGGGGGGTCACTGACTCTGTAAACTTTTCTAAACTGATACATTAGTTGATACTTTTTAAATTAGTTGATGTATATATCTTTGGCCTTGCTGAGCAGAATCCCCAAGTTTCTAGGTTAAACAGATGTCTAAGAAATTAAAAAAAACTTTGAAAAAGTGTAAAATAAATAGGGATGCACAGAATCCAGGATTTGGTTTGGGATTTGACCAGGATTCGGCCATTTTCAGCAGGATTCAGATTTGGCCTAATCCTTCTGCCTGGCCGAGCTGAATCCTAATCCTAAATTGCATATGCAAATAATATGAAGATTAGGGGTGGGGAGGGAAATTGCGTAATTTTTTGTCATAAAATAAGGACGTAAAAAAACTTTTCCCCTTCCCACCCCTAATTTGCATATGCATTTGCATATGATTCAGTTCGGTATTCGGCCGAATCTTTTGTGGAAATAGTGGATTCTGTGCATCCCTAAAAATATGGTTTTAAGACAAAATATACCCCTGTTTAATTCCATTAGCTTGCCATGAAACTCGGGGATTCTGCTCAGCAGTGCCAAAGATAAATTTATCAACTAATGTATCAATTTAGAACAGTTTACAGAGTCGGTGACCCCATAAGAAGGTAGAAAATGAAACTTTAAAGTTCAATATTAGAAAAGCAGTCACAAATAGATTATAGAAGGTCATTGGAAAAATTATTCATTTCTGGCGAGCAATCTGAAAACAGCTGAACTGAAAAAAGTGTTGGAAGGGGAACAATCCCTTCAATGACCTACCTGTCCCCTTTGCGCAGGAGATCAAACCCTTCATTGATTTTATCCAGGGTTGACCTGTGAGTTATCAGCCCATCAAGTTCAAACTTCTTTGCCATAAAATCAGCGACCAGTTTTGGTACATCGTCCCTGCTCTTCCAGCCTGAAATAGTAGCAGTTTGTTTAACTTTATAAATTGTCTCTTATTAATGCTCTATAATGGATAATGTAAGAAAATGTCTTTTGTATTCAGCACTCCGCATATAGATCAACTTTATGTGCTACAAAAATTAGCATATTTAGATTTCACATCTCTTCCTGCAAATTCTGTACAACTCGATTAAAAATACCCATTATAGTTGCCACCTCATTCTTTTAGAATGCTATTCATTAGAGATGGGCGAATTTGGGTTGTTTCACTTCACCGAAAAATTTGCGAATTTCCTGCCAAATTCGCAGAACAGCGAAAAAATTTGTGAAACGTCGCCAGCGTCTCGTTTTTGACCGACCAATTTTTTTTGACGCAGGCAATTTTTTGCGGCGGTTTCACAAATTTATTCACCGGCAGCGAATCGCGGGAATTCCCTGCGAATTTGCGCCTGGCGAATAAATTCGCCCATCACTACTATTCATTCACTGTCATGCATATACTGTATGATAATCTACACTGACATCTCGTGGTGTAAAGCGATTATTACAGATTTTAATAATCCTTTTGAACCCAATGAGAACACACAGTATTATTTATTATTACTACATTATAGTTTATATTTTCTGCAGCTCTCTGCGATAGACAAACATACAGCTAACATTAATAATTATAATAAGTCCATTCTCTGCAGAAGAATTTCCAGTCTGTCAGGCAGCAGAAGGCACAATAGTTTCATGACGAAAGCTGGAGCATTGGGTAAAAGACAACGGGCCAGATTTAATTCAGTGAGAAAAAGGTTTAACACATGAAAACACATGGACGAGATTTAATTTGAGAGGCAGTTCAATTCAGAAAAACTTATCTCACGGTTTATCAGGTGAAAACTCGAACTAAATTTGGAGAAAAGTTTTTGAAATGAATCTCGTCCATGAGTTTTCACATGATAAACCGTGAGATAACTTTTTCTCACTGATATCTGGCCCAATGTTGGGATGCTGTACCATGGTTCCATCAAACTTACATGCACTAGAGCTATCCTCAGTGGATTTCTAGTTTTTTCTATTATATATCTGTGTAAAAATATTGGCATGGACTAGAAAACTAAAATCCCTTACCTCCAAACAAAGCTCCCTTTAAAGTACGTCCTGTAAGCATCTCCATTGGATCCACTAATACCCTGGCTGATGCTGGGGCTAAGCCAACAATGACTGATGTCCCACATCCAAAGTGGGTCGCCAGAAGAGCAGATTCCTGAGAAGCATGCACACAGTTAGATATATCAGGCGTTGTGCCTTTTGGTATACTTCCAGTTTCAATCATTTGCTGCATATAAACTAATTTCCTAACAATGGGCAAAACCTGTCCATGAGCAGAAATCCATAGCAGACCATCATTTTAGATGAGACAGCTGCAGGTAGAACAATTAAGACTGTTACAAAGGAGTTCACTGGCAGACAATAGTCATGTTTGCAGGGCAAGCCCTTGCAATTGTATTAATGCTAAAGTGCAACGTTTGCCCTGAAACATTGCACTTCCGCATTAATACAACTGCAAGGGCCTGCCCTGCAAACGTAAGTCTTGTGTGTCAGTGAACTCCTTTGTAACATTGTAACTGGAAGTTGCCGAATCCTGTATTCCTGGAGCACCAAGCCACTATTTCTTGGGTGTGATAAGGGTGTGCGAATGCTTCTTCTGTTTGATTTAGAACAAATAAGACACCATTTTATTGGTCAAGTGGAGTTTCACAAGGGCACAGTCAACCAGTGTTAATGAATAAGCCCCAACTCTAATTTCAATCATAGGTTACTCTATTTAGTATTTATCAGACACAGTATATTGAGGGAATGAACCCTGGTTCAGTCATTCACACAACACACTGGGGGTCATTTACAATGCTGGGTGCAGTGTGCAAAGGGCAAAAAAAGGGTGCAATCAGCCATTTTGGAGCACAGGGGACAGTGGTATGCCTTACGGATCAAGTGCTGTCTTCATTAGCCAACACTTGACCTAAGAGGGGCAGGTGGGTGGAATTCCACAGGTTACCTGCAGGAACCTGGGGAATACCCACAAAGTGCTTTTCAGACAGAAAGGTCCCAATTCCCTGAAAATAGGGGCAGTTTGTGGGTACCTGGGCTAAGTGTGGCTGTGATCCCCACCCACCTCTTCAACAAAAAGCTAATTCCCCCCACCCACATCCTATCCTCCTCAGGAGAAAATACACTTTCAGTTTTGGGCTTCCCAAGTTGAAAGGTAAATGAATCCCTTGGGTTAATTTACGAGACCCAGGCAGAACTTTAACACCCTCAAGTTAGGAAGCATCAGTAGTTGCAGTAGGGTTGCTGCACCTCCTGATGCTGCTGTCTGCATTGCATGCTAGATTATTGATTCAGTACTTGCTGCAAGAACATCAGACTCAGACAGCAAGTCCTTCCTGGGGCCCCGGGTTCAGTAAATGACACTTACTGTTTTGTGTGAATGTAATAAGGACCCTAGATGGGGCACGGGCTGATATGACTCATGAACAATCTCAGTGAAATCAGTATGACTTATAAATATTATAATAAAGCATAATAAGTTGTAATACAGAGCAAGTATTTTAACCTTTCTTACAAAATAAAATACGAAATGTTAACATCATAACCTTTATTGCAAAGATTGAACATGACATACAGTAGTACATACCAACATTGTATTTATGGTATTACACACTTTGTAAGGTACCTTCAGTTTGCGAAACTAATTTAGCCTGTTGTCAATCGCATGTCACACTGATATTGTTCATATAACGTGTGAAACAGATACAACAAAATAAAACATCATCAATCAAATAAAATGGGAGTCTGTGATACGGAACCTCTCACATTGGGGGTTTTAGAGAGTAAAGAGCCTCTTCGTGTCTACATAACTACTAGGAAGGGGGCCAGTTTCCCCATATTAAGTCAAATTTTTCAGAGGAGGCTCTTTTGGTGAATAAATAGTGCATCCTATCAATATAGAGCTTCATTTGTTCCAACCAACCTTTGTGAGTCGGGGCCTCTGGACTTTTCCATCCCATAGTTATTTGTCTGCGGGCCTGGAAAAGACTTTGCCTAATTGTAATCAATTGATATTTGTTGTATTGGAAGCTTTCGCCTATGTTTAGTATAGCCAGTGCTGGGGTGGGCCGTATTTCCACTGATACTGCATTCGAAATAGTATTGAAAACCTCACGCCAATAAAGAGTCAGGCTGGGGCATTCCCACAACATGTGTATAAAAGAGCCGGTATTTACCCTGCACCGGGTGCAAGTTGGTGGATGCTGTGTATTCATTCTGTTCAGCCGCACCGGTGTGAAGTAGGCTCTATGAATTATGTATCTCTGAATCATTTTATGATCAGCATTTGGCGAGACAAATCTAGGGGCTTCCAGAGCATCCTGCCATTCCTCGGCTGTCAATGTGGGAATATCTTGCTGCCAGATAGCAAGTAGATTGGGACTAAGTCTATCATGTTTACAAAATCTCAGCACGTCGTATAAGTTGGAAATTAAGTGTTGGTTGTCTAGCAACTCTAATATTCTACAAAAGGGGGGTTTACCCAACTTAAAGGGATCAGCAAGGAATGCGTGTTTAACCTGCTCATACAGTAACCAGGAAGATTCCGAAATTCCGAACTCCTGTTGGAGTACGACAAACGGCTTGAGCGAATTGTCAGAAATAATGTGAGCAATAGTCGATATTCCTTTGCTAGACCATGGCCCTGCGGATTCTATGTTGTGGAATTCTTTGAGTAAATGGTTGTTCCATATAGGGGTGTCAGGGTGCTTCGTTTGAGTAAGGCACAAAGATAGAGCGCGTAGCCACATTTTTTGACCTAGTAGTATTAAGGGGTGTTAAAATACGAAATGTTAAGTAAAATGCAGGCAATCATACATGAACATAAATGAAATTATTTAGTGAAATAGTAAAAGAAAAATACTCATTACTATTTAAGCCAGTGAACATGTAAATGTGGATAAAAAGAGGCAGGAACAATTTTTTGCTGCAGGTTGTGCTTCTAACAGGTATAAAGTCCAAGAGTGCCTTGCACCCGTCAATGCTGAAATTTGTACCTTGCACCGGATACTGAATCCATTGCAAAGTGCACAGTGCTCTGTGGAAAGATCCTAAAGGGTGCAATGTTATACCCCTTCAGGCTCCAATACTTGTGCACATGGAATTCATGATAAATTAAGCCATATAATTAATGTTGTAACTCTTTTATACATTTTTCCCTTCAGACTCATTTCTATTTTTGGTTCTAGGCAAATCCAAATGATTTAATTTTTTATGATCTTAAAATCTGTTTTAAAATAACATGCCTCAGTGAACCTGTACTATCATTTAAGAATCATTACTAACCATGACTTTGGTGTTTCCGATGCATTCAAAGGTATAGTCTAGTCCCCCATCAGACATCTTTGCCAGCACTTCGTGGATAGGTTCCTTGTAATCATTTGGGTTGATGCATTCAGTGGCTCCTAATTCCTTCGCCTTGGCAAACTTATCAGGGTTTGTATCCACTCCAATGATTTTCGCAGCACCTGCTACTTTACATCCAATAAGCACAGACAGACCAACACCACCCAGGCCAAACACAGCACATGAGGATCCTGGTTCAACCTGAAATAGAAAAAATATTTATATATAGATATTAATTTTATTAAAGGTGTGTAATATTTTTCATTGTGATCTAATCGTATGAGTTTAGATCCATTGACACAGGCACTTTAACTCTCAACTCGCAACTGACACACTTTTATCTTATTTTCTACTGTTGTGCCCATATTCTGCTAGAAGTTTATTGATGATAAACTTGAAAATATATTCATATAAGTATAATTATCAACTGTCATTTTTATCAATTACCTGCATATGCGTTAACCATTAGGTGGCACCAGTCAACAAAGTCCTCACCTTAGCAGTTTTCACAGCAGAGCCGTAACCGGTAGAAAATCCACAACCGATCAAGCACACTTTATCGAGAGGAGCATTGTCATCAATCTTAGCCACACATATTTCATCCAATACAGTGTATTCGGTAAAGGTGCTGGTGCTTAAGAAATTGTAAACTGGTTTCCCGTTGCATGTAATTCTACTGGTTTTGTCCAACAAGAGTCCAATGTATGGTCCAATACTGTATAAGACAAATAAAAATGCACTTTTAAAATATGCAGAAATCAATTTTCCAGTAGGATACTGTTTTTCATAGGGACCAATACTGAACTTGTTTACATTTTATAATTTTTTGTGATGGGCGAATCTGTGGCGAGAAATGGCAAAACGCATTGAAGTCAATGGGCGTCAAAATAATTTTGATGCAAGTGACAATTTTTATACGCAGGACTATTGCATTAAAGTCAATGGGCGCCCGAATAATTTTGGCTCGCACCAATTTTATTTTGACACGTCTGATTTTTGGCAGACGTGGAAATTCACTGCAAATTCCTATCTGCCGAATTTATTCGCCCATCACTAATAATTTCTATTACCCTGATTAGAACTGAATGCTGATTATTAAATTAGCCCCTCACATCTGATCAGGGCAACCAATTATTCCAGTTGATTGATTCATTGTTTAACATAGACATTTAAGTACCTATAGTTTCAGTATACACTTTCTTGCTTGCATTAGAAAGAACAGTAAATCACATACTCATGTTTGTCACATAGGTTGCTCCTCGAATTAGTGCAGGACCTGCATTCTCCACATTGTGGAACAAAAAGTGGGATAACTTTGTCTCCTATAAACACAAAACACAAGGTTTTTATGTATTTATTTATTTCTGTTAAAACCAAAATACATCTAGAATTGTCTTTATCAATAATAATAATAATAATAATAATAATAATAATAATAGTGTATATCTCAGTCTGTACAGTATAATGGCCTGAAACATTCGGGAATGCTGAAATCACAGCAGTCAGTGGACTGCAAATAAGCAAAACTTTAGTATTTAGTTCATTACCAGTCTGTCATGTGAAACATTTGTTTAAATAATGATTATAATGAACAGTTTTATCAAGTGAAAATGAGGCTAACGCACATCGGTGGGACATATAAGAAGCTCTAAAGCGATCAACTGATGTGCACTGGCTTAGACTGGCCCTATGATCACTTTTGAAATTTGTGTTGATTTTATTCATATTTTTGGTGGTTCCTAAATAGATAATTGCAGCTCTTTTTCAAGGTCAGCGTGTCATCGACCCCAACTGCCTATGTGGCACTGATAGCAGCAGTCTAAAAATGTGAAAATCTCAGAAACCACTAAAAAGTGAATGGAAACTGCAAAAGTGTATTGACCTGACAATACCCTGATCAATACAGTTCTTATTGCATACGGACATGCAAGGTATACAAATTCAAAGCCAGAAAAAACATCAAGGGGGTCAGTTTCAGTAACGATCAATACTCAAATCTGTTAAACAATATTTCTGAACACACACAGACACACATATACTGTATATACTGTAAATGTGTTTGGAGTCATTGTACAATAAATCTCACCTGGTTTTATATTTTTCACTCCCTCTCCCACACTTTCCACTATACCAGCACCTTCATGCCCCAGAATTGCTGGGAACTTCATGTCACTTATTGCTCCACTTAGAACATGGTCATCAGAACGACAAATGCCGGTTGCCACAATCTGCATTAGAAAATAACATGTTATCCAGATGTACATATCCTATCACTCTTTCACTTATAATTAAGTAAGGAGGTATTAATCTTCTGTTAATCCAGGATCAAGCCAAATGAGTAGGAAACCATTACTGACATGAACATGCTTCCAACATAAATTTGTGTGTTTCTACAACCTAATATGTTTTCCTTTTACAAAAATTAGGCACATGGGGAGATTTGTCACCCGAGTTTAAATTTCCGATACAGCGGGTGTCAAATCTCCCCAAAATGCTTTCCCATTGACGGCGTTTTCTGAAGTTGCCCTACGTTTCATCACAAGGCAACTTTTGCTGACTTGTAGGGTGATTGTTTTACCATTGATGATTTACGAATTACCAATTGCCAATAGGTAAGTATTTCGAGGAGATTTGTCCCACAAAGTATTTCAAATTCAAACGACAAATCTCCCTGTGTACCACTATCCTTATGCAACTACCACCCAAGCAGCACTAACATAGATTGGGGGAGATTGTTTTTTTATGCTGGTGGAAAAAAATGTCACATGTGTTATCTGGTTGAATCCTACTAACAACCTAAGGGATGAATAGGAAAAATGTGAAGTATGCTAAATTACTTAAGTAATAAAAGTATTAGCAATACAAATATAGTCTCATGATTCATCTAATTTCTTCTTGGCTGATGTTGCTCACCAAAGCAGCATTTAAAATTTTAGGTAAGGCAGTGGCTGAATAAAAAGTCAAATAATTGAAAAAAACAACAAAATAAAAAAGATCACAGGGAAAATATGAGTAGAATAGAAATAGCAATACTACCAAAAGCTCATTATATGTGGAATTTCCCCTTTAAACTATAAAAAAAACTATTTTTCTTTAGGAAAGAAAACCCTGCCATTTTGTCTTAGGTGAATTTGTTTACATTCATTTTTATCTGCCAGCACCCTCCCCTATGTGTAATGGAACCAGCAATTTCCGTTATATAGAAGTAAAATCCCTCAAAAGAAAACATCATTCTTTGTTCCCTGTAGGTACATTTGGCTGAAAAGGACTGGCACACAGCTACTTGGACTGGCACGCAGCTACTTGTTTTGAAGATTCCTATATGTGTATCTATTTCCTATATTCCACCCCTGTCTCATATTTCAAATATCAATTGATTGTTATTGATTTTATCTTCACACAAACATTTTTTCATTTCTGAAATGTCGGTTCAATAAATGACACATTTTTTTCTCTTTGCAATACCTGTGAGTGCACTGCCTTGGCGGGGCGCATCAGCTTATGCATACTTTGTACAAACCATGTAACCAAAAGTGTCTCTTTTTGCCAAATTCAGATAAGTTCTCTTTAATCCAATTGTTCCTTAAAGTTGTATAATGATAGTGCTGGGTTAATTTGTTTAGTTCAGTATATGATATAAGCCACACACCCATGCACCAGACTGATTTTAATTGCAACACATGGATGAGCTGCATTTTTTGTTTTTGTATATTCTATAAAGGAAGGTGGCTTTCCCTTTGATGCTTGCTCTCCCAACCCCCGCCCCTCTAAACACAGTCCTACGGATTACTTAAAAGCCCATAATGTTGAATGTTTCTTTGGAAGAGGTCATGCCAAATAAAGAGAGAAGCAGGTATGGTCTTTCTCCTCCCAAAGAAAATACCCTTTTTCACTTAGGTAGGACTGATGCATGGACACTGCCTTGGCGGGGCACATCAGCTTATGCATACTTTGTACAAACCATGTAACCAAAAGTGTCTCTTTTTGCCAAATTCAGATAAGTTCTCTTTAATCCAATTGTTCCTTAAAGTTGTATAATGATAGTGCTGGGTTAATTTGTTTAGTTCAGTATATATATATATATATATATATATATATATATATATATATATATATATATATATATATATATATATATATATATATATATAATCAATCAGTCATATTGTTGTATGTGTAATCTTTACCTTTACACGAACTTCATGAGCCTTTGGTGGAGCAACTTCAATGTCCTCGATGGTGAGGGGTTGCTTGGGCCCCCAGGCTATAGCTGCCTTGCATTTAATCACCTGTAAAAAGCAAAATGTTTACATTACCTTGCAAAAGTATTCAGAGACTTGACCAGTTATAATATTTTACCACCAAGTTTTAATATTTTGTTGAGATACTTTTTACAGCAATAAAAACCTTTAAATATAAGGGGCAGATTTTTTAAGATTCTAATTGTAAATTCGAATTTGAATTTTCACATTAGATTTTTGGTCAAAACTCACAAATTCGAGTTGGGAATAATCCAATGTCGAATTTGAATATGAGATTTATCATACCTTGACCCTGGGAACAACTCAAATTTGACTATTCGCCACCTAAAACCTGCTGATTTCATGTAGAAGTCAATGGCAGAGGTCCAGTGACCCATTTGAAGATGTTAATAACCTTTTATTAACATGTTATTATTATTATTGACCTTCCTGACATTCAAGTTTTTTTCAGAGAACTGGATTCAAATTTGATTTTTCGGGTTAGGAATATTCGTTTGAGTGTTAGATGTTCAAGTTTTTTCTTAAATAACCTCCCATTCCAGTTGTAAGTATATTTGAATTTATTAGAGTTAAGAAAAACACATTAATTCGAAATTCGACCTTTGATAAATCTGCCCATTAGTGTGAGTATTTCCCAACTTGGCACAGCTGGGGTTATTTAGTTACATAGTTACATAGTTAAATTGGGTTGAAAAAAGACAAAGTCCATCAAGTTCAACCCCTCCAAATGAAAACCCAGCATCCATACACACCCC
Organism: Xenopus laevis; assembly: GCF_017654675.1. NCBI lineage: Eukaryota > Metazoa > Chordata > Amphibia > Anura > Pipidae > Xenopus > Xenopus laevis. The sequence goes on along the minus strand of NC_054371.1, from coordinate 79,224,602 downwards.
TCCCTACTTTCACATAAATTATATATACCCATATCTATACTAACTATAGAGTTTAGTTTCACAATAGCCTTTGATATTATGTCTGTCCAAAAAATCATCCAAGCCATTCTTAAAGGCATTAACCGAATCAGCCATCACAACATCACCCGGCAGTGCATTCCACAACCTCACTGTCCTGACTGTGAAGAACCCCCTACGTTGCTTCAAATGAAAGTTCTTTTCTTCTAGTCTAAAGGGGTGGCCTCTGGTACGGTGATACTCTATATGGGTAAAAAGGTCCCCTGCTATTTGTCTATAATGTCCTCTAATGTACTTGTAAAGTGTAATCATGTCCCCTCGAAGCGACTTTTTTTCCAGAGAAAACAACCCCAACCTTGACAGTCTACCCACATAATTTAAGTCTTCCATCCCTCTAACCAATTTAGTTGCACGTCTCTGCACTCTCTCCAGCTCATTTATATTCCTCTTAAGGACTGGAGTCCAAAACTGCACTGCATACTCCAGATGAGGCCTTACCAGGGACCTATAAAGAGGCATAATTATGTTTTCATCCCTTGAGTTAATGTCCTTTTTATGCAAGACAGAACTTAATTTGCTTTAGTAGCCACAGAATGATAATTCCCAAAAACCCCTAGATCCTTCTCATTTAAGGAAACCCCCAACACACTGCCATTTAGTTTATAACTTGCATTTATATTATTTTTGCCAAAGTGCATAACCTTGCATTTATCAACATTGATCCTCATTTTCCAGTTTGCTGCCCAGTTTTCCAACTTAGAGAAATCACTCTGCAAAATGGCAGCATCCTGCGTGAAACCTATAGTTCTGCACAATTTAGTATCATCTGCAAAAATGGAAACAGTACTTTCAATGCCCACCTCCAGGTCATTAATAAACAAGTTGAAAAGCAAGGGACCTAGTACAGAGCCCTGCGGTACTCCACTAACAACACTGGTCCAATTAGAAAATGTTCCATTTACCACCACTCTTTGTAGTCTATCTTTTAGCCAGTTCTCTATCCAGGTACAAATACTATGTTCCAGGCCAACATGCCTTAATTTAACCAGTAACCTTTTGTGTGGCACTGTATCAAATGCTTTAGCACAGTCTAAGTAAATTACATCCACTGCCATCCCAGAATCGAGGCCTCTACTTACCTTCTCATAAAAAGAAATTAAGTTAGTCTGGCAAGCTCTATTACGCATAAAACCATGCTGGCACAAACTCATAGTATTATGATTTGCTATGAAGTCCAGTATTTATCCTTTATTAACCCTTCGAAAAGCTTTTCTACCACTGACGTCAGACTAACTGGCCTATAGTTTTGAGGCTGAGAACGGGATCCTTTTTTGAATAGAGGCACCACATTTGCAATTCACCAGTCTCTCGGCACTATGCCAGATCTCAATGAATCCTAATAAAAATTAAGTAAAGTGGTTTGGCAATCACAGAGCTAAGCTCGCTAATTACCCTGGGATGAATACCATCTGGCCCCGGACCTTTGTTAATCTTAACATGTTCTAGTCTTTTTTTGAATTTCCTCATGTGTGAACCATGCATCATTAGTTGTATTACTAGAATTGGGACTATTAAGAAGGAAACCTTCACTTACTGGTTCCTCATTTGTGTAGACAAATGAAAAATATGAGTTCAGAATCTGCGCTTTTATTTTGTTTTCATCAACCAGCTGACCCCCCTCTGATAGTAAGGGTCCCACCCCTTCCTGCTTAATTTTTTTACTATTAACATATTTAAAAAATAATTTTGGATTTTCTTTACTGCTTGCTGCAATATCCTTTTCTATATCAATTTTAGCTTGCCTTATAGCTTCTTTGCATGATTTATTGGCCTCCTTGTACCTTATAAATGATTCAGGATGATTCTTCCAGGGAGATTTTCATGACTGTGCAACTCACTTTGAAAATAGTGTTCCTGAGAGTCGCAGAAGGCTTGAGATTAGGGTTTGAGTGGACCTTCATGCTGAACTACCCTGCCACTGCCCCAGATCTCCCTGGGGAGGCAATTGCATCGCTTGGAAACTACTACCCTAGAGTGTAAATAGGCACATGGGTTGGCACGCATCAGTTGCTCAGTTTTAATTAATTTTGTTATGTGCACCAAGGTGGAAAAGGTTGCAATTTAATTATTTTCCTCAGAGCCAATATATTTTTCAAGCTGAAGCAAATATTTGCTTGTCAAAAGCTCTGAGACTAGCTAAGATCTGTTTTATATTTTCATTAATGTGCCTTGTTTATTAATCCCACTGTGGATTGACTGAACCATTATCAGTGTTTAGCTAATAATTAGCTCTGTATCATGCAGGAAATAGATCCTTCAAATAGGAAGGAAAGTTAGCAGCAGGCATCAAAGTTAATATTTAGAAAGCTTCAGATGAAGCGTTTGCATTTAGAGACACTGAAGGTTATTTACTAGGAACATGTAAGGGGGTAGTTACGACCCCAAGGCAGTGAGCAAAGTTCAGAAAACTGGTGCCAATTTTTGCACTTTGTTCTGCTGCAGAATTGCCGAGGTCTTTTAGTAGTTTTGCAATAAAACAAGGCAGTTATTTGAAGCGGTGCATGTAGGGTCCCTACCAGTCCCCTAAATTTTGTCATTCAGACATGCAAGTCAGGGAGTGGCAGAAAAGCAATGGGGCTCTGTACTTAATGCCTGCCCTATGGAAAGCTTGATAAAGAGCCATTGTGGAATCGAAAGATTGCTGTAGCCCATGATGTGGAAATAAAGCCTTTTTTAACTATAATAATTGTGTGCTGCCTATAATCATTGGAGTACAAGTTGATCCAGTAGTGGAAGGAGCCTGATGGATGTGCACCCATTGATAAATGGTGCATAAAGCGAGTGCTGCCTATTTTCTCTGTGTATGTAATAAATGTCTGGTCTGTGCCCCACTGCACATCATTTTATTCACCCCAAGGTGCAATTCGCAGTCAGACCAGGGGAGAAGTTTTGCTGATTGAGCACAGAGCGGCGTGCCCTGCTTTGCACTTCTTTATTCGGTGTTTCATATAACGTTTATGCACATTTTGGCTACATGTTTATTTACTCTCAGAATGTCCCCATTAATGTGCAAACAGGTATCTTCTAAGTTGTGACACAAATATAATGCTGTGTATTATGGCACAGAAGTATACTGGCACATACTGGCATAAAACATTGTTTCTTAGGGGAAGAAATTGGTTTTGCAAGCTAAAAATTGGTGTAAAACCATTTATGCATCTAGTTATACATCTTCTTTAACAGCACTGGGACCCGTATTTGGGTACTGACACATAGATTATGAATCATTAGCATAAGCATGCATTATACTGTGTGAAAAAAGATAAATGGAATTTCTACACTTGCAAGACAGAAAAAAATAGAGACAGAAAAAAAAGGAAAAGTGCTTTGTACTGTACAAGGTAACAGATTGTAAAATTCTACACTAAATAAAACAATGTCTTACTGAGCAATAAATAATACCACATTTCTCATTTTAAATTTAGTTTGCTAACCGTAGCTCAAGACTCAGGATTAACACTGCACTTCGCCAAATAGTAATAAAACATTATCTTCCTTTATTTGATATCTTTAAAAAGCTGTCAGCAATGGCATTGTGCAAAACTTGTAACTACTTATGTTTGACCCAATTATGATAAATAGTTTTCTTTTGTGATAAATTAAGAGAAATGTCTTCATTAATTGAAGTCTGTATCTGCGTTAACTGTTTGGCTGCAGCTTCCCTTACAATCTGTTTCCCATGTATACAGTATCTATATATTTAATAGAGAGTTTGCTGCTTACTTTCCCAGCAGTGGCCATCTCGATGTCTGTTCTTCCCAGCTAACAGCTTGCTTCGCTCACCGTTACACTCTATCTATAGCTGTTGTAATTGTAACCACCTACCAGTACCGCCCTGTATTATGTTAACTCCACCTAGAAAATTCTCACTGTAAACTAACATCTGCATTGGATTATATATGAGCAGTAAGCAGCAGTAAAATATACTATGTATGTATTGTGAATGTACAGTATTATGTAACCAGCCAGAATCTCATGCACTAAGGCATGACCTCTATTCACTGCAATAAACACCATTCCGTGTATTTATCAGAAATTTAATCAGTGCAACAAACAGGCCAGCTCAGATTAATCAGGTTCTTCCACTTAAAATTAACCATTGATGTAATGTGCACGCCAGACTTCAAAATCAAATTGCTGTTGGTCTGCATTTTTAATGTTCATAGTTTGTCTGCAGCTCTTGGAAATGTATTATCCTAGCAAGCACAGAGTATTTTTGAATTTAATACGTAAAATGAATAGTAAACAGACTTAAAAGAAAAATCAGCTATTACAAAAAAACAACAAAACCAAAAGCAATACAGTATTTTCAGCATGCAGGACAGAAATGGAAGGCTACTTTTAAAAAACCATTAATGGAGACTAACTCAAAAGCTGACATTTTATAACATATGTGTGTTAAAAACCTCGCAATTACAGGCCAGCACATTTTTCATCCATACCCCTAGGTAGTCTGTGAATAGTATGCAGGTGCTGAAAAGCTACAGAAAATGAAGGTCAAGAAAGAAGCTGCTCTATATGCTTTAGACATTATATTAAGTTAGTGGCCACTGGCGGGATGGCACTCGGATAACTTCATTTTCCGAAGTCACCCGAAGTTGCTTCATGAGGAAACTTTGGGCGGCTTCGGAAAATGAAGCGCTCCCAAACTGCTTCCCACCGGCTAGAATGTAAATCACCGGCGGGAGGCAGTTCAGGGAGATTAGTCGCCCCGTAGAAGTGGAGATGTGTCGCCGGGCGACTAATCTTCCCGAATCTGAGCATGTGCCCTGACCCTTAAGGAGAAGTAAAGTTATAATCACTGGTGGGCAAATGTTGTTATTGCTTCCCTAATACCCTGGGCCAGTGCATCTGTAAAAATCACTTAGGGTGCCTAACATTATGCATATAATAGTAATTATAACTTCTCCTTTAAATGAGAACTAAACACTAAAAATTAATATGGCTAAAAAGCCCATATTTTATATACTGAACTTATTGCACCAGCCTTAAGTTTCAGCTTCTCAATAGCAGCACTGATCCAGGACTTCAAACTTGTCACAGGGATTCATCATTTTGAAAAGTGTCTGCTCAGTGAAAATGAGGTCTGTCTGTAATATAAGCTGATGCTACAGGGCTGATTATTAAATTCTGATGCTCATTGCACTGGTTCCTGTGCTGACATGTAGTAATGATCTGTATTAATTACTAATCAGCCTTAAATTGTAAGATTTCTATTCTATGTGTACCAGGCCCGGATTTGTGGAAAGGCCACCTAGGCCCGGGCCTAGGGCGGCAGGATTTTAGGGGGGCGGCATGTTGCCCAACCACACCCACATTGGTTCAAAAACACTGGGGATGGGCTGGAGATACAATCATTTTTTAAATTTTCCCATTGATGATGAAAATTTGCACGAATAAAGGGGAGGGGACAGGGGCGACGAACGGCAGTGGGCCTGGGGGTGCCCTCTATGTAAATCCGGCCCTGATGTGTACTGTATACTATGAGTGGGTCCCTAAGCTCAGTAAGTGACAGCAGCACAGAGCATGTGCAGTGAATCAGCAGAAAAGAAGATGAGGAGCTACTGGGGCATCTTTGGAGACACATATCTTTCCTGCTAAAGGGCCGTGGTTTCCTTGGGCTGGTACAGAAGCCCAAAACCTAATGTACAGCATTTCTAGCTACTTCTTTAGTTAATGCTCTCCTTAGCCACATTCCCCCACCTCCGCAAATTAAACAGTTTACCAGGTTTGTCTCCCTGTATGCAGAGCAGTGCAGAGAACTCTAGCTTTGAGAACAGCTCTGCTTGCCTAATCTCAATTCAAAGCGGATGTTTATAATTGAAATGCCTTGATAGTTTAGTATGGGATACAGATTAGAAGGTCTGCATTATAACTTACTTTCTTCACTACACTATACAAAGAGTTGTTCTTTCTGACTGCTGCTCCATAGCAGGCACATATTGCAAGTAGAATTATTGCTAAAGCAAAGGAAAAATGAAATAAAGAGTATAGTACAAATATAAAGGCACAGATGTGTATTCTGTGTTAAAAATGTTACAGGTCTATTACTCTACATTGCTCTTGTTGTCCAATAGTAGAATCTGCAGTATGAAACCTCTGGTTTTAATTGCATTATTATATTTTTGCCCTTTTCCTCCCTTCTCCGAACTCATACTTCAAAGAGTCGCTTACATTGTGTTCAAATTGATCTTTGTTACTTTGCACTTTTACCCCATAGTTTTACAAAGTTGCACATTATATTTGGAAAGCGGTTCTTTAATTTTGTAAAAATATTGCAACATCAGTGAATATATAAAATACAAAACTGAAAATTACAGAATACTTTTCTGGCCTATGCTAGCATGAAGGTTGCTAAATATCAGATTTTGCATTAAACAAATATTTCACAATGTAAGATTATAGCCATCAATTCTGTAAGGAGAACTTCCCATGTGATTGGCTTCAGTTATTAAAGGGAGACATACAGATTAGCCTTCTGCATAGCTAGAAAAGTGCAGTAATGATCTCCCTTCAACTACACTTCAACACCAATACAAAGAAGAGGTTGATAAATATTAAAAAAGGTTATGGTTTATGTGGATTTATTTTACTTTTTTGAAGAGCATGCCTAGCATCATGTTACTAAGACCAGTATCACCCCTTAAACCTCAGCAGTAATGGGGGGTCGGTTCATCTTGGCAGGACCCACCTGTTAGGATGGTGTCTGATGATTGCAGACTATATTTTAATGTAAGCACAGTATTATTACAGCATGTAAAATGAATATCAGATCTGTTAAATGGCATTTTGCACTTGTGAACTAAACAGCATCAGCAATATTTTAAAGGACAGGATAGGAGAAGGTATAATCACAAGAGGGGATTTCAAATCCCAGTGTGCACCTTTACCCTTTGGATTTTGATATATATATATATATATATATATATATATATATATATATATATATATAAGTTTTATTCTGGACAGGTGCTGACGTTTCGGCTGATACAACAGCCTTTTTCAAAGTGGAAAAATCTCACAGAAACGGAAATATATACACAGTGTGGCGGGAACCAAAGAATAATTGAAACAAGTAACACCGGGGGCAGAGGAAATGACGTGTAGAAGTTCAAACAGGTGTAAACACAAAGTAAACACAAAAAATACAAACGAACAATACAAGTAAAATAGAGTCAAAAGTCAAGCTCAGTAACAGTAAGCGAGCGTTAAGTAGAAAAAATACATATATAGACATCCATAGAAAACACGATCAACGAAACACCAATCAGCACTCATACGAGTAACCTAGACTGACCCAGTATAGCAACGTGTCCGAACAGGATGGAAACTGTGTCAAAAGTAGTTACTTCGCCGGATAAAGTATCTTTAAACTAAGGCGACTATGTAGCGAACAGGATAAACAGCTCGGTCCCGACTAGGAGCAGAGTATGTATGAGAAAAAAACCGGAAAGAGAAGAATAAAGATGTGAGGACAAATACAAGGAAAGCACAGAAAGAATAAGGGTGTAAAAGAAGATGCTGCTCCAACGAGAACTGCGATGGATTCACAAACTCAATACCACCAGCCCACATGGACTTAATGAACTAATTTCCTACACTCCGTTCATACACTAGCGGTTTACGCCCCAAATGTGGTGAGCCAGTGATTAATTATTCCCCCGCTTCCTTTCTATATTTTTCTATATTTTTCTATATTATCGTATTGATTGGTTCCCCAGAGATTTTTTGCCAATGGATTTATGATATATGCTGATGTAAAGGAATTCTTTTTACTTCTCTGAATTTGCACTTGCAACATATGGTTCTTTCATAACAGCTGGTCCTTGACTAGTAGGTATCATATTTGGTTCACACTATCTCAGTTCTTTCTATCGCCTGCATGTTACCTGTCTTTACCTTTCATTTCAGTGACCTTGATCGCGTTACCGTTGGGGGTCTGTCTTCTGTGTGGTTCATTGGCTCTCTATGTATGTTCCTTTTTATATACATATATATTTTCTTTCACATTTTTTCGTTTCCTTTTGGGTATATTGTACATTTATTTATTGATTGTGCCAGTGTGACCCTTGTTTCTAGTTCTTGTGATACGGTCTTTTGGTCTTTTACCACCCCCCTGTGGATCTCAATGAATTTTGTTTCCAGACATGTGGAACTTTGGCAAGCCTTTTCTTGTTAACGTAATAGAAGCCGATGTATCCACGTTCACAAAACTACGGCCTCTAACCGATTGATGAACTATGGGTCGGATTGACGGGTGTCCCCGGTGTACGGTTAGTTCAGCACCACCCTACTACAAGGCGCAACAACCGGTGACTGCTTATGTTGAAGTTCCTGCGATTCTCCTGGGTTCAGAATACACTTGAGTGGATGTCGGCTTCTTAATGAACTGGTGACAAACATGTCAGATCGCGGAAAAAGCACTCTGCACTATCGATAACCCCGGATCGGAAGGGAGGTCCATGCGTACTCTGGCAACTGATTCCCGATCGGCTGCCACACTACTGATGTGGTACTTATGATCCCTTGTCTCTATAAGAAATAGGATCGGCTGCCACACGACTGATCTGATACCAACGATCCACGGTCTGCCACACTACTGATTTGGTATTTACGATCCCGTGATTCTATATCGAAACAGGATCGGCTGCCACATGACTGATCTGACACCAACGATCCACGGACCTGTGTAGGAACCCCTTCTACTTCGATACGGCAGCATCCTCACCTTCTGATACGACAGCATCCTCACCCTCTGATTGATGAGTTTGCCCACGCCTGAGCTAGGCGACACCATTGGTGCTTATGTCGAAGGATCTACAACTCTCCTGATATCGGAGTTGGTCCGGGTTGTCGGGGATTCTCCAGGGCACTGTAGCCCCTTGGCAGACCACGGGTTGAGTACGTTGCTTAATCGATCATCTTGAGACTGAAGGGATATCTATCCGGACTTTGGACTATTGATCACTGATCGGCTGCCTTACGACCGATCTGGCACCCACGATCCACCGACTCTATAATTAAAGAGGATCAACTACCACACCATTGATCTGATACCCCTGATTCACGGACCTTTTTCAAGAACTCCGTCCACTAAAATACGGCAACACCTCCACCATTTGATTTATGACTTACATTTTCGCCCACTCCTAAAGGAACACAGGGGTGAGCGTATATATATTCTTATTCACACTGGCTTTGATATCTGATTTTTGATATATTTTCTCTCCCTATATTTACGTTTTATTCTCTTCCCACACTTTCTTCTTGGATTACGTGCTTTTAAACCCTTATTCTTTCTGTCCTTTCCTTGTATTTGTCCTCACATCTTTATTCTTCTCTTTCCGGTTTTTTTCTCATACATACTCTGCTCCTAGTCGGGACCGAGCTGTTTATCCTGTTCGCTACATAGTCGCCTTAGTTTAAAGATACTTTATCCGGCGAAGTAACTACTTTTGACACAGTTTCCATCCTGTTCGGACACGTTGCTATACTGGGTCAGTCTAGGTTACTCGTATGAGTGCTGATTGGTGTTTCGTTGATCGTGTTTCTATGGATGTCTATATATGTATTTTTTCTACTTAACGCTCGCTTACTGTTACTGAGCTTGACTTTTGACTCTATTTTACTTGTATTGTTCGTTTGTATTTTTTGTGTTTACTTTGAGATTTATGTTTTTGTACACCTGTTTGAACTTCTACACGTCATTTCCTCTGCCTCCGGTGTTACTTGTTTCAATTATTCTTTGGTTCCCGCCACACCGTGTATATATTTCCGTTTCTGTGAGATTTTTCCACTTTGAAAAAGGCTGTTGTATCAGCCGAAACGTCAGCACCTGTCCAGAATAAAACTTCTTTTTCTGCACTAAGACCTGCGAGTGCGATCTTCATTATTTCTACATTGATGTCATCGATCTAAGACTGCACCCAGGCACGCTTGACCTCTTTCTCGTGAGTGCCGGTTTCCTGCTCTATATATATATATATATATATATATATATATATATATATATATATATATATATATATATATATATATATATATATATACAGTTTGTTATCTAATAGCAGAAATAAAGGCATAAAGAAGAAAACAGAAAAATAGAATGAATAACTTTTGTACAGTATTATTCTCTTATAATATGGTGTGTAAAAAAGTTAATTTACTAGCACTTTATGGTCCAATCTCATTAGTCTTTATATTTTTATTTTATAACACATGTTAAAGGTTTACATAATGAGTGCTTTAGTGAGCTATACCCAGCAAGTAGGTAAAATATTAACTCTAATGGTCTCGTTTGCTAAAGAAATGCAGGAGGCAAATGCTAGTCATGCAAAGCGTTCTCCTTCTTGGATTTTCAGTATAACTGCATCTGTTGTAATTAGACACAACCTTTTCTTTAATTTCTAGAGGTGTATAATTAGGAAATGTGTGGCAAATTGACATGCAGTCAGGACATGGTGCATCACACTAGTACATATAACAGCAAGAAGGCCAATAATATTGTGCAAAGGATTTTGATGGACCTTGCTCTGCAACTGCACTCATTTATGTGCCTAAATGAGCTCTCAGGTCACTAATACAAGTCGGTTACATTCAGACTTCATTTCAGCCTACAGGAGATGCATTAATCCATATGCCAAAGCAATAACTAGCTAGGGAAAAGTACTTTGTCCTTTGTTCAGAGGCAATCATTGCCTATACAGGAATGCCAATGGAAGAAATCTCTTCCGCCAAAAATATTGCAGTAGGAGCTTTACTATTTGTTGGAATCTCCTGTAAACTTTATAAGGGTAATTATACATCAATCACAAACGCAAGTGTAAAGCTATATCTTGGGTGTTTCCTTCTCATTCTTTTGTCGATTTTGTATGGACTCAGTATTAACTGGCTTAGATAACACACCATTATAGGAATGCTGTGCATGTAACTAAGTGGGATTCAAAACACTGGGCAAATGTGCTCCGTGCAGTAACCTATAGCAACACAGAGATTTACTTTTCATTATGCTTCATGCAGTAGACAAATCAAAACTAATTGCTGATTGGCTGTTATGGGTTACTGCATGGTGGCAAATGGTTAATACACTGAAACAAATGCGCCATTTAAATAATCTTTCTGTTAGTAAGGAGTGCGATTTTATTACATTTAAGCAGCCTTCCTACAGATAAGATAATAAACTGAACACAGTTACCATCATTTAAATGGCAAAATATAGCATCAGTTTAAAGCTCAACTTCAGTCTGCCATAAAAAGGCTATACCATTATAGCATAAAAATGAGATCTGCCCCCACTTACCTTGGGGATTTCCTTCATTGCTTCTGTACTCTTCATTAACACAGAAAGGCACATCAGACAGGATGGCCATGTAGGTTCAAGCTTAAAGGAAACTGGGAGCAGATTGCATGGCTGTATTTTATATATCATGGGGCTGCTGCCTTAATGCTTAGTATTAAAATAACCTTTTCTTTATGGCAGGCTATATTCTACCTTTAAAGGAGAAGGAAAGCTACAGAGGCATTTTATTACCAATAGATTAGTTGCAATAGTGCAAGCTAGAATGCTATATTTATTCTGTAGAATATTTTACCATACCTGAGTAAAAAGCTGTAGAAGCTCTCTGTTTGTTTAGGATAGCAACTGCCATATTAGCTTGGTGTGACATCACTTCCTGCCTGAGTTTCTCCCTGCTCACTTATAGCTCTGGGCTCAGATTACAGCAGAGAAGGGGGGGGGGAAGAAGAGCAAACTGAGCATGCTCATGCGTGGGGCAAGGAGGTGTAAGATGAATGCAGGAAGTCTGATACAGAAGCCCATGTGTACACAATAGAAGGAAAAAAATGCAGTGTATCTTTTGACAGAGGACTCAGAGCAGCACTACTTTGAGGGTTTACTGGTATATTTAGGCGGACCTTTCTGATAAGGCTTACTTAGTTTTGACCTTTCATTCTCCTTTAAACAGTTATTTGGTTGTTTTTATTAAATGCCTTATTGTGAAAACCAGGTTATGCTTCCAAGGCTTATGTGTCTGCTTTAATGTGTTTTTCACATGAGCAGGAGCTGTCATACTGTTTCATAAAACAAGTGCATACTTGATTTTATCCATCTTGGATGAATCAGTGCCCTCCAGTGTTCAAGTTGCCCTATGTCTATAACTAACTCCTCTGACTGCAGTACATTATGCAAATGTGTATACCGAGCTTAGCATAGGGTTATATTAAGGACTGTGTCTATATAATTTTACTATACACATACATTTACTACCCCCAGTACCTTTCTACTGCAGCCTAAAAAATTCCCTGACAAAGGTAAAGTCTGTATTCAACTAAAATCCATGATATATACAATATATAATTCTACCACTTCTTTGGTTAAAAGATAAAATTCAACGGCAAAAAGCCCTCTTTGAGCTGTGTGTGTGCAGAGTGGTCATCTTTTTATGCAATATAAAATCCTATCAATGCTTACGGTATACTGTTTTGGCAATAGAAAAGCACACTGTTAAAAATGTTAAAAAAAACAAGGCTAATTCGTAATCTGGATCTGGCTTCATCATCATGATTTTAGATGAATAAAGTCCTTATTTACATTGGAATGCCTTTGGGTTCATGACTTGAATGTAATTTAAAGGCATGATACAAAACACTTTGTTGTCAGTCACAAGCTTTTAGCTAATTTAGTGGGAAAACTGGGATAAATGAAACTGATTGATGTAAGAAGCCCACTTTATTGTGCAGCCACTGGCCAGGGGTTGTACACTTTAAACATTAATAAGGGGTGGCACCTGGATGGTCTATTCCTGTGCATTGATGCGTCTGTCTTTTGGAGTGCATAAATTCACTGCAAATCCATGCCTGCTGAATAAATTCACCCATCACTATTTGCTTCTGCAAAGGCATCCTCTGTATGACTGAGACTACAGTATATGTGTAATCTCCAACACCAACAATGCTTGGGTGATCACTGCCAATCCCAACCTGCTAACAAACTCATCTGAAAATTCATCTGATCTGCCATTTTTTAAAGTTGGGAGCAGATACTTTTTCCCTTTCTAGGTCAAAGTGTTTCCCTGGCAGTTGTGTATTTGGTCAAGGGTTTCAGTTTTCCCTAGCATTTTAAAAGGGCAGATTCCCCAAAGGGCGAAGTGACTAATGCTAGCGAAAATTCGCCAGCATGACGTCATTTCGGAACTTTCCTAACGGGCGCAGGCGTCACTTCGCTAGCGAAGGAGATAGACGATAGCGTTGCTTCGCACTCTAACGCCAGGCGTATTTTCGCTCAGGCGAACAGACATAACTCTGAAAATTCACTAAGATGAGGATTTTACTGAACGTTACCTCATTCGACAGCTCAGACCAGGCGATGTGCAATAGAGTGCATAGGACTTCATCAATTTTTAGTGCAAAAAGTCCCAAAAAAACACTGGCGTCTTTTCCTTTTTACAGAGTGATAGCCTGCAAAGGTCCTTAATTTTTTTTTGGGTAACCGGGTTCCCCCCTAAATCTTCTAACATATGGAACATCAACTATACAGTAGGCTCATGTGTAGGGCATTATAACAACTCTTTTTTATTTATTAAGGTTCCCTGGACTTGTGTAATGTAATGTATTTGCTGCAACATATATTTCCATGTAACTTTATCATTTCCTGCCATATGCAAATTAGGAAACGCTAGCTCATCTTCGATTTGGTTGGCGAAGTAACGATATCGAAAAATTCGCCAGCGTTCGCTGCCCTGGATGCAACTTTTCCACTTTAGTAAATTAGTTTTGTCCTAATGAATTTACACCTGGCAAAGTGTTGTGATGGTTTGCAAAGCCGTTGCTGGCAATTTTTCGCCGGTTAGAGAATTTGCCCCCATGTGTTCAGTCGCTATGGACCCAACTTGCTCGAGGTGGTGGGGACTGGTGCTGGAAAGCCTGAAGTGGAGGTAGACCTCACTAATTGGAATCAGTGTAAAGAAAGATCTGTAATAGCTTTCCCTTAGAAAAAGAGATACAGTAGGATCAGGGTAGTTAGTAGAGCAGCCAGAGGCTCCAACAAGGAGACAAAAAGTGTTAGTAATTTGCAGGGTCGCCTACCTGAATAGGGACTTGAGTGGTTAGAGTGAGAAAAATGAGATTCCTGGAGTAAAGAACCACTGTAAGCATCTGCTAGCTCTGGGGATTAGTTATATATACAGTAGCTCCTCTGGATTATTGCCAACATTATGCCTGTGTAACTCAAGTAAATTAAATTGTGGGGATTTGCAAGTGAATGTTTATTGTACCATTGTGCCAATGAGACTGGATTAGGTCCAAATCAACTGTTTGTTTCAAGAACCACGGGTGCCCAAGTTAATGTAAGATCAATTGTGTGTGTGTCAGTGTGGTAAATCCTTCATCTAACAATCTAGCGAGGGCTCCTCTGAGAGGAAGTGTTACACGTTTTGCCAGGAGTTGCAAGGAGTTGCGACTTGTCCGGTCAAGTCTAAAGTAATCCCTTCAAAGATAATACAGCATGGAGGTACAACAATCGTCAAAATAGTGTAACATACAAATGGAGCAAATTAGACTGTAAACTGAAATGTCTCACCAGGTCTTTCCATTTAAATAATTAACACCTTTTTTCTCTAAAATGAATGTAGTGATCATGGTGTGCTGTGGTGTGCTCTGTTAGCCATGGGATATCAAAAAAGAGTTTTATTTACTGGATGAAAGTAAACCAATTTAGAAAATGTATTACAGACAAACCTAATTGTGTGGGTATTTGGGAATTGTGCTTATCTTAACATTAAGTTAATTACTTAATAAAAGAAAAGGCTTAAGCTCATTTACAATATGCATGAGCCCCCCTGTAGCTCTCCACTTATATTTCTTGATATACCCCCCTTCTCTATAATCAGTTTGTTATATGCGCAGTGGCTAGGTAGCAAGGCCATATCTCTGGCTGAACAAAATAGGTTGCATTTGTGAAATTATAAAACTCTCCTTTTGGTTTCCCCTTCATCTGTTTATAAGTGAATGTCTAAGAAGTATCATAGTGCATAAAAACATGTGCAGTACATACAGTAGTATACAATAGACTCGAAACAGGCAGACGGCACTTCTGGAATAGATTTATTGGGGTTACTGCTGCAAAACCCCAATAGACCTATTCCAGAAGTGCCGTCTGCCTGTTTCGAGTCTATTGGATGTTTGCAGTGGGGACACTGTTCGACAGAGCACCTGGTTAGGAACATGCGGTGAGCAGTAGCGGTCCCTTTCTTTTGTCTTCTACCCATACAGTAGTATACCTCTGAAATGATTACTGATTAGCAAAATGGCATGTTTACCTTACAGTAAGCTGAGCAGACCTTGCACAACCAGAATAATATGTATGTTAGTATCCACAGTAAACAGAATTATCTGTGCAGTGTGTTTGCTTAGAGAAAGGAGAAATGTAATAAAGGTTGTAAATGGGAAAAAAATAGCACAAACAAGACTAAAAGTTTGCATTTTGTAATGTAATGTAATATTCTTCAATAGACTGTTATTGCATTGTGATTATTAAATGTGCATTGTGCACTTTTATAGCACACCTGAATTGGCATATTCTTTCTTAGCAAACATACATTTTTCAGTAAGAAGTTGTATTACATATACACTGCCCACTGGTGCAAACTATAAAATGTGCAATCTGTCTTCTACTGTCGGAAGTGGTCACTATACAGTTTCCGAATTCACAAAAGCTATATTAAAGTTGTGCAAAGGAAAATTTGTATTGTGAATGTTTTTTCCATCACTGACTTTTATTACGATTCAAAGGGATGATTTTCTCTTCTACATTCCATTGGATCTTAGCAAAGTAATGAGAAAACCTGGGGATAAAAGAAACAAAGGACATCTAGTCTGATAAGGTATTGAAAATTACGAGTTGGCAGTATCCATACTTTATAAAACAACACTTGTTATTGTAAGCTTAAATATACAGTGGCAAGAACTTTCCTGAACAAGTTCAATTTGGAAAATGAAGTGAGATGGAAAATGAACTTCTCCAAATCCTTGATTCAAAGCAATTGAATAAACTGTTCCACCAGTTCATATTTTTTTTTCATATTTCTTCTTTTTTTGTCTTCCTTCACAGTTAAAGCTGCAGCCTCTCGATAGACCATCTGAGCTTGGTAGTACAGGTATGGGACCTGCCTGGACCTGCTCAGGATCTGGGGTTTTCCGGATTACAGAAAGACCCTTTTTTAGGAAAACCCCATGTCCAGAGCTTTCTGGATGTCAGGTATGGGACCTGTTATCCAGAATGCTCGAAACCTGGGGTTTTCCGGATAAAGGGTCTTTCCATAAATTGTATCTTTAGTCTACTAGAAAATCATTTAAACATTAAATAAACCTAATAGGCTGGTGTTGCCTCCAGTAATGATCCATTAGGGCAGATTTACTAAAGGGCGAAGTGACTAACGTTGGCGACAATTCGTCAGCATTACTGTTTATAGGCATTTCACAGGTTTACTAACATGGGCAGGCGTAACTTTGCTAGAGAAAGAGACAGGCGCTGGCGCTCATTCACAATCTATCGCCAGGCGAATTGTCGTTCTGGCGAATGGACATTACTCCGCAAATTGACTAAGATGAGGATTTTACTGAATGTTACCTCTTTCACCAGACTTGCCTTCGCCAGCTCAGACCAGGCGAAGTGCATTGGAGTGCATAGATTTTTAGTGGAAAATTTTCCTAAGTCCCAAAAAAACGCTTTTCCTTTTTTCAGAGTGATAGCCTGCAAACCGGGTTCCCCCATACATTTCCTAACATATGGAACATAAACTATACAGTGGGTTCATGTGTAGGGCATTATAACAACTCTATTTTCTTCATTAAAGACTTGTGTAATGTAATGTATTTGCTGCAACATATATGTCCATCCAACTTTACAATTTCCCACCGTTGCGCTAGGCATAATTGAACGCTAGCACATCTTCACTTTGATTTGCTCGCATTGCCAAAGTAACGATAATAAAAATTCACCATCGTTCGGCGCTCTGGACACAACTTTGCATTTTAGTAAATTAGCGTTGTCTGAGCGAATTTTAACATTGCGAAGTGTAGTGATGGGTGCGAAGCCGTCGCTGGTGAATTTTCACTGGTTAGTGAATCTGCCCCATGATATCTTAGTTTGCATCAAGGACAATGTATTGTGTTATTATTACAGAGAAAAAATCAATCATTTTTAAAAATGTGTATTATTTGGACAAAATGAAGTTATAAGGGATAAGGCCTTCCCGTAATTCAGAACTTGGTGGATAAAGGGTTTTCTGGATAATGGATCCCATACCTGTTTTCTTCTACTCCGCCAAGATGAGCACAGAAATAGAGAATGAAAAATACTGGTAAAATATATGTGCAGACAACTATAGGTGTGTCATTGTATAACTGTTGCAAAGTAGTAAAATAAGGCATACAAAGTCATAAATTCTAACCCATTTCCTAGTGTAGAATCAAGGAGAAAGTTTTATGAAAGACTTAGAAAGGTTTAATTAGAATTTAAATTGTATAATTTTAGTACATACATTTTAGTTTAACTAAGATTCAATTAAAGCACATAAATCCAATGCCAAAGTTTAGTCCTGTTTTGCAATTGTAGAAATTATTCATGAATTTGAAATCTAACTTAAAATAATCCCATTGACGTGTGTCATACTCGCTTGTGATCATTGTTATCTTACCTCAAATGTAGAGACATTAATAGCAAACTGTTATTGTTATTGAGATCTGTAATCTATAGAAGATTATCTACTTTAAACTAAATACTGTTCCTGTGTGACTATACCCCTCAACCAGCAAAAAACAATTACACTTATAAAGTCATTTGCTCCATTATTGTTTCCATTCAGTGCAACATGTTGCTAATAATATTTCAAGGCCTCCAGTCTTTCATCCTTTACTTTCATTAGTATGTGCCAGCCCAGCACCAAGGAGAAACACAGAGTGCAGTTGTGACAGTGTAGAATGCGTGAAAGTATATATTATTTTGCCTCCTCTTGCTATACTGCTAATCTCTTTTAATTTAAGCAATCACTAAAAACGTGCATTCCTTCATTCAGTTGTATCTAGATCATTTCAAATTCCTTGGACTTTCGGGCTCCCACGCTTACATCATTATAAATGAAATTCTGCTGCAAGGCTCATTTGATGCCAAATTTATTTTTTGGCTAATTACAAAATAGTAAACCTATTGAAGATTCCCACAGGGAACTTTCAAATAGGTTTTTTTTTGTTTGAAACTTTTAGGGTTATAATGTTATATATTAAATATACAGCTCATTCACATAGGATGGGATGCAAAAGAGCAATTCAGGTTTTCAAATGTGATTACAGTCCTACAAACATGAATCGATGAATTGATCAAGACAAATATGCGAATAGCACTTGCGCAATACAGTAAGCAGTTTTCAAACTGGAACCAAATGACTGCGCCCAATGGTCCATAGTAATTGCACTAAGCAACAAGTTGTCCAGAACCGAATGGTTTTAGTTCACTCAAGTTCAAAAGTCTGGTGATGACATTGACAAGTGCATGTGATCAATGAATGACCAGGGTGAATGGACATCCTTAAATCCAGTTCTACAGAGTGAATGTAAAACAATAGTGTCCATAACAAGCAATATCTGCTTTGACCTATTATTATTATTTATTAATAATAATAAATAATAAAACCAGTATTAATAAAGCACCAACATATCCAGAATAACGTTGAATAAAATGGTGTATCCATGAAACATACATATGACATGACTGATGCAGGAAGTATTACAGCTTACTATTTAATTTAGCAGCCAGGCTGGTTTGTGTGTAGCCCTAAAAAAACATTTAATAAAGACAGTTTTTTTCCTGCTGCCGTACATTTCTCTCTTTAAAGCTTTACTGAACTTTGTCCACGGAAACCCTGATTGCATGAGGACATATGTAGCAATGGGCACACATCCAGAAAAAGATATTATCCTTCCATGAAAACAGTTATTATGCAACTGCATTCTTATCAACAGATGGGTTACTTCTGATAAGAAAGTATATGTTCCAGCAGCATAACAAGCTTGGATGTGGGCCTGAATTTTAAATCAACATAAATCCTGAAGGACACCACGAATACAAAAAAATCATAACGGCTTAGGTTAGTGGGAACACAGTATTTAAATAAAAAGTTTAGAGGAAGCAAAACATTGAGAAATTCTATGTTTTACATTTCTACATACATTGAAAATCTATGACTTTGATTAATGATAAAATATACAGTATGTCTATAAAGGTAGGAACATACTGGATAGCTATCCCTACCTACTTTATTGTGTGACTCTTATGTTACATTCCAAAGTAGTATGGTCCCACTAGTAATGTGCATATCATGTGTTGCCCCCCTGTATGTGTGTATATATATATATATATATATATATATACACGTATATATATATATATATATATATATATATATATATATATATATATATATATATATATACATATATATATATATATATATATATATATATATAAAACAAAATGTCCCTGTCTTAAATATATTGATAATGGGTTGAGTGCAGAGGACTCTTGTATTTGTCTATATGTATTTTGTGGTCACACCCTCATTGCTTCCCCGCCTAATGGTTTTAAAAAATAGTGGTGAGCACAACTTTCCCTTGTTTATTATAGTTTATACAGGAGCAGTGACCAGCTCCATGTTGTAGCTCCCACCCTTCCCAGCTATAGTCAGGTGATCCCACTGTTGTCTAATAAAAGGGCAGCCAAGTTTGGGAGTTTTATTTTGAAAGCAGCTAATAAGTTGCAGGTAAAACTAAGTCCTTTTGTAAAATGTATAATGAAGCAATAGAATTCTTAATGAATCAGATAAAATTGAGCATAGGACTGGCCAGATGTGGGATGACTTTGACGTAGTTGGCCAGCTTAAATATATTGCAATATATGGACAAACAGTCCCTGTTTTGTTTAAAGGGTAAGGCATTTTTTAGTCTCTGTCTTAAATATATTTTTTCCTGCACCCATACCAAGAAGTAGAACAGGGCCTCAAAATTGTGGAAGAGGCCATTGTTCTGGTGGCACAAGAGACTGGCCAACCCCAGTAAGAGAAGTTGGCACTTACCACAAAGCCAATATAGCACTCATTACTTCCTATCATCCTTTACCCCCCCCCAAACAGATCTATGACTCTATGAGAAAGGAATACTGCTAGTGCAAGCCAATGAGTGATACACTGCCTATGTGTGTCCATTTAGTGTAGTCCTAAAAGCATTGTGTTCCTTTGCAGTTGAACAGTGAATTATCGGGGCTACGAACAGTTTTGGAAATTACTTTTCTGGCACTGTTTATATATATATATTTTTTTTTTTTCCATACCGCATACACCCACAAGACGCATTTTCTGAATATGCTTATGTGAAGTGAAGGCAATTGGAAGTGCGTGAGTTTTTCTGGATGGTCAGTAATATTCAAATCAGCAGTGCTTCTGAGCAAAGATGACAAGCTAGAATACCACTGACCAATCTAGTGTAAGAATACTATAGTTTGAAAGGAGTTTGGTTCTCTTGTGCTATCAAATTCTTCAGTCTGATGTCCTGTTGCTGAAGAATACTAAAGGCATTTTTGGGGAATAGTGTTACTATTACCGGTGGTAGCCCACCCCTACATAGACTCCAGCACATGCCCGCCTTTCCTTTTGTCATTCTGTTCTGTAGGGAAACAAACTTTGTATGTGATCCATTGAACCTACCCTGTGAATGATGGCCATCTGTTACCATGCTAAGAAGAAAAAATCCAAGAAAGATGAAAGGAAGAGACCAAGTTCCCTCTCTAAATCATTGGTAAAGTCCTTATATAAAATATGTAGTTTGTAAGACCTGAAACAAATCTGGCACGGGAGAAAGAAACAGGAGATCCTGTAGAATAAATGAAGAAAGACACAAATGCAGTAAGGCTGCATGTCCTAGCATATATATCTAGGTTAAAGGGGTACTTTAAGTTAGTTGTAGAAAGTGATATTCTGAGGTAATTTGCAATTGGTCTTCATTTCTTATGGTTTTTCAGTTATTTCGCTTTTTATTAAGCCGCTCTCCAGTTTTGCATTTCAGCAGCTTTCTGGTTGCTAGGGTCTGATTTTCTCTATCAAGCAGGCAGTGGTTTGAGTACAAGATTGGCATAATTAACGGAGAGGGACAGAATAGTAAGATAAGTAAGAAAATGTAACAATAACAATGAAATTGAAGCCTCAAAGAGCAATAGTTTCTTGTCTGCTGGGGTCAGTGACCCCCATTTGCAAGCTGGAATGACGTAGAAGAGGAAGGCAAATAACTTAAAAACTACAAAAGAATAAATAATGAAGTCCTATTGCAAAGTTGCTAGGAATAATCCATTAAATCACATATAAATTACTCTTGCAACTGTACAAAATATGTGTCAAATTAATATAGAACTTAGATATATGGAACCAAGATCAGCCTACATGTGTTTAACCTTGTAGATATTAGATCACTAGCAGGAAGTGTTAAAAAATGTTGATGCATCTCACAGAAAAATTGAGATTAACTGAATAGCTGTCATCCGCAGCAGATAGAATCTGTGTCAGGATTTACCCTGGTGGTCTAGTGGGCAGCGGGGTCCACCGCCGCTCCTTCGGCGTGGACGCCCGCTGCACAGCTCCTCCTTCCTTCCTGGTGCCGGTTTCCTCTAAGGCGCGCGCGCTTGTTTCTTAAAGGCGCAGTGATGCTGGCGTGTGACAATGGCGCCAAATTCAAACAGTATTTAAGGGGAATTTCGTTTTCAGCAAGTTGCCCATTGTTAGGTTCAATTAGCTTGTTCCTGGGTGTTATTACTTGTGATTCCTGTTTTGATCTGCTGTGTTTGACCCTTGCCTGCCTGCTTACAACTCTGACCTCTCCAATCCTGACCTTGCCTGCCTGAAACTACTCTGACCTCTCCAATCCTGACCTTGCCTGCCTGAAACTACGTTGTTCTCTCCAATCCTGAAACCTTGCTTGTTCTCCGACTATTCTCCGATCTCTATCCTCATCTATCTGGCCTGTCCGACTATTCTATCTGCTTGTGCTGGCCCGGCCTGCCTGTTCCTGGTGGCTTCCTATCTTCCAGCATCCTTGTAAACAGTTGTGCCCCATTGCCTGCCAGAACTTACACCTTGCACCTCTCGTTAAGTCCAGGTGGCATCTGAGTAAGCCGAGGGCTCCACCCGAGGCCAAAGGCGGTCACTTAACTGGTGAAGTACGAGCCGAGACCAGGGTGCTTGGCATCTGTTCTGGTGTTGGGTGCCGACCGTTACAATCTGTTTATTTTATAGTCAAAACTTTTGGGGTTGTTCTGGAAACCCCAAACACGCATGAAAAAATCTTTCTGTGTGATTTCTAGTCCCTGCTTGGCTACATATTTTGTCCACCTAGTGCCATTTACAAATGGCACCTCCTGCAATGTGTCATTATTAGTAACTAGTATTGTAACTAGGACAACCCAGGCACTGCTTCTGAATTCTCGAAAAAGGGGCTAGCCTGGGCTTAGCTTCTCTGCGTCTCACTTTAAATTCGTCTTCTTCCTCATGCTGGAGCACGTAGTGGCAACTGCATATTGCGTGACTGCATAGAAAACACACCTGTATGTTTCCCAGTTCAAACAGGACTGTTCTAGAAACCTTGAACACAATAGGAATGCTTCAATTTGGAGTTTGGGATCAAATTTCATTAGTGCTAAGGGTAAATGATTTGTATTCTTAGCTTTATACGCAGACTGGGAGCTGCCAACTAATCAAAACCAATGTCTCAGTGATTGATCAAGCTGTGCTTAAATGTATCCCTATGGCCTGCCATTAGGCTTGCAGTAAGACCTTCTTGTTCAGCTCCCTACTTACATTACCATAAAATAACAAATGTTTAAGTGGGGCCTCTTTAATAAAGGGGCATGTGCCCAAGACCCACCAATTCTAGGGCTTTATTGTGTTTGGATGAACTTTTCCAATAGTTCCCAGTATTATTATCTGTCCTGTGCACCACGTGTAACTGGTTTTCTGTGGTTCAGTAAGTGGAAGAGCCACAGCACTTATTGAAATCAGGGGATGGGGAAGAAAAGTGCAGAAGCAGAGGTGTAGGAGTGATGAGATGTGGCGGTAATTTAATATACTTCCTCTACTATCTGGTTCCTGCTGGTTTGCAACATTACACTGGATCAACCAGGAACCTCAAATAAAATGAAAATAACAAAGGAAAAAGTAGAACAAAGTAAAACGGGCAGAAAAGTGTAGGTTAGAAAAGAGGACCCGTGGAACAGAAAGGAGAAGGGGAGAGAAAACTGCTGAATACAATGGCAGGAAAGAAATAAAAAACAAACATACAGCAGAAGGTAAAAAGAATGTGTATGAGCAAAGGAATCATAGAGAGAAAAAATCTGGCATACAGTATGCATTCCAAAATGAAATGCACAACCATTAATCTTTGCTAGAGTCTCTGCAGAGGAGAGGGGAAGAGAGACAGAGAGAGATAACAGCAAGTGAGAATTTATGGAGAAGATAAGTTTAAGGAACTCTGCTATGTATGTATGCTGCTGAAGTAATGAGGTAATACATTTTCTGCACTGATTAAACTTAGCGCTCATGATTTATTTCTGCAGTGATCTTACTGGCATGTCTGGGCTTATTGTCCATTTTCTTGCAGAACCAAATCCTTAAGTGGATTTTTTTTTCTGCACATAATTTTTTTTTGGCCCTTCCTCATGCAAATTAGGGTTCACATTTGGTTTGGGATACCCCATAAAAATGGATTTCGTGCATCCCTATCACGTGTCGCCTAAGCGAGTGAGGAGGCCCACCAAGTAGATCTTTGCTCAGGCCCACTGAGGCTTTAACACACTGTGTTTAAGGAATTTAAGTGAAGACATAGAAATAGTTTTGTATAAGTTTAGGCCAATTAATGACCAGTTTAATGCTATAAAATAAAGCTATAAATTCAGTCACGTTATTGATGTTTTGATATCATCATTGCAAATTATAGCACTTTTAGGACTGTACTGGCAAATGGAAAGGCAATGGTGGCATCGGTTTAAAGCATCCAAATAGCCAGCCGCACTAAAATAATGTAAAAATCCTTTGAACAGCCAAATTAAATTCTTTAATTCTATTTGGTGTTTGTGACATGCGATCAATTCGGAAAGAAAAAGCTTTCTCCAATTCTGGGACAGTGCTCTTTCTGACCCTGCACCAGCCCACAAATACAGAACAGACCATTGAGCTGCCATTTTACTTACCTCCCAGGCAACTGGGACTTGGACATACACTTGTACAATAAATGCAAGAGTGTAACTCAGCCCTAGGTATACTATAGGAAATAAACTTTCCTAGTTCTTTAGTGCAATGGTTATCTATGGGGGACTTACGGAATAGACAGAAATGATTTTCAGAACGGTACTAATTTGGAAATCAATCATGCTAATCATAACTCCTGCTTTTTTCTTAAAAGCGGTAACTGCACATAAAAATAAAACGAGCAGTCAAAAATCTGTGACATAGAATAGCCTCACAAAACTATAAAAGGGCAAAAGTAGTGATGAAAAGTAATAATTATTTCCAAAAAATCTTTGTTGATCCAGTTAAAGATTTATTTCACAAAAATGTAAACATAGCAGTTATTACCCCAAGAATCAGGGCTGCTGGTTGTCCAGTTAGTTGGAACATTGATTAAAGGAGAAAGTTAAAATAACTGGGAGTGCCAAATGTTAGGCACCTTCCAGTGCTTATAATCACTAACCTGGTACCCCAGGTTGGTGATCCAATTAGTAGAAAACTGCACTGGCCTGGGATTCTGTGTAAGCACCACAGAGCAATCTTCTTCCTCTTTTTCTTTCTTCTGTTGCCAGAGGCAGACGCATGAACGCTTGAGTGAAACAGCCACCTTTTTTTTTTGCCTGTTTACTCTACTGCTCACACGCACCCAGAGTGAAAAAAGAAGATGTGAGAGAAGATCACTGCAATGTGTTCATACAGAAATACTCCGGGTGGGGGCCATTTTCTGCTACAAGGAGCATCAGCCATGGCAATTGATTATAATCACTGGGGGTGTCTAACATTTATAAACCCCAGTGGTTATAACGTTCCTACTCCTTTAACACCATTTTCAAGTGCTGTAAATAAAATGAATGTATCAGCTACACGAAAGCTTCCAGTTCAGCCAATCAGAACATCAGGATAGTGCGGATGCTTTGGGAGGTAAAGAGACAAAGAAATATATTGGTAAAAAGCAAACTAACAATTGTGAAAAATAATTTTAGATTCTGAGAAAGTCATTATGGTATAGTTTTAACTTGTGAGCTAAGACTCTGGATATATAGTCCAGAATTCTATTGACCTGGGATTTTCTGGATTAAAGTTCTATCTACAACATTGGAGCACAAGGGCTTAAGACTACTAAGAAACAGTCAAAAATTCCACCCCCACCATATTCACTACATTTTCATTATCTGTTAAAAAAAAATGCAGAGGAGTGCTCTTCTGTAAGCAATCACTGACACTGAGTGTAGTTGAAGCACATGCTCAGGAGCACATTTAACAATGTGAGATGTGTCCTTGAACTTCGTTAAAAAAGAGGGCATATGGGGGGCACCATTTCCTATGGCCCCTGAATGCTTTTAGATTTCCTCCTGCTTTAACCTGCCCTGATGTCTTGTCATTTATATATAGCAGCAGCTAATATTTATTTATGCTTAATATATTTCTATAATGCTATAAGTAAACACTACGTCGGAGGTGTGCCTAATAATATATTAGGGATGCACTGAATCCAGGAATGATTCGGCCTTTTTCAGATGGATTCGGCCGAATCCTTCTGCCCGGCCAAACCGAATCCTAATTTGGATATGCAAATTAAGTGTGGGGAGGGAAATTGCATGACTATTTGTCACAAAACAAGGAAGTAAAAAATGTTTCCCTCTTCTCACCCCTAATTTGCATATGTAAATTAGGATTCGGATTCGGTATTCGGCCAAATCTTTGGTGAAGTATTCGGGGGTTCGGCCGAATCCAAATATGCATCCCTAATATATATATATATATATATATATATATTCGGGATGTATATATACATACACATATATATATATATATATATATACATACATATATATATATATATATATATATATAGATATACTATACAAACATAAAAAAGAGACCAGTACTCAAGGGGTTTCGGTGATCAGTTAATCCATATTCAGTGCATATACATTCAAATAATTTAATGTTCTTGTTTTTCTAAAAGCATTATAATTGCAAAATATGTTTAAATTATTTTTTAGTACCCTTATTTTTCAGGGCATTTACACATGCTTAGCACATGAAAGCTCATATACTTCAGGCCATTTCGGAAAACGGTGCTCCGCGTGTGCTTTAGTGCAGGCGACTTTTCATTATAGCAGATGGGAAGACACGAGGAGGCAGTTTGGGGATATTGTCGACAAGAAGTCGAGGCGATTAGTCGCCAGGCGACAAAATCTCCCCATATCTCCTTGTGTGAACTAAACCTTAAGGAGTACTTCTAAGGGCATTTTTTGTGTGCTTGCATCTGAGAAGCAGGTTTAACAAAAATGCATTGGCTAACTGTTGCCATTATATTCTGCGTAATTTATAGATTTTTTATTGCAGTCACGTTTATTTGTATTTGTATGGAACATGCTGCATTTTAAACATAATATTTGTGGGTTTTCATGCTCATTATGCATTTATAAATGCAAAAGAGCCTTAAAGGAACAGTTCAGTGTAAAACTAAAAACTGGGTAAATAGAAAGGCTGTGCAAAATAAAAAATGTTTCTAATATAGTTAGTTAGATAAAAATGTAATATATAAAGGCTGGAGTGACTGGATGTCTAACATAATAGCCAGAACACTACTTCCTGCTTTTCAGCTCTCTAACTCTGAGTTAGTCAGTGACTTTAAGGGGGCCACATGGGAAATAACTGTTGAAGTTTACAATTGATCCTCAGCATTCAGCTCAGATTCAAAAGCAACAGTTATGACCCACGTGGCCCCCCATCAAGTCACTAATTGGTAACTGCCTGATAACCAATCAGTGGAAACCAAGAGAGCTGCAAAGCATGATGTAGTGTTCTGGCTATTATGTTACACATCCACTAACTCCAGTCCTTATCCATTACATTTTCGGCTAACTGACTACAATAGAAACATTTTTTATTTTGCACTATTTACCCAGTTTTTGTTTACTGAACAATCCCTTTATGAACAGTTACAATTATTTATAATAAATGATAAGTATTTATATATACATAAAACAAAACAACTCACCTGTTTCCTGAACGCAAAAGCTCAAACCCTTTATTTATCTGATGAAAGGGCAAAGTGTGGCTCACCAATCCATCAAGATTAAATTTATTTGCCATGAATTCATCAACCAGACGAGGGACACTTTCCTTGCTTTTCCAACCTGAACCAAAAATAATATATACTGTATATACTAAGGGTATTGACTTCAGAGCAATACTATAAGAATTAGTGCATGAGAGATCTCTAGTGACCAACCGAGGTAATTGCCAAACTCTGAAAAAGTAAGGTAAACTACATAGTCCCCACAAAGACGCATTTCATGGTTACCTAGCACATAGGCAACCAAAAACAAACAATGTCATATACAATATATATATATATTCAAACAAACCCTCCCATGATTAAAGCATAATTTAAGACATGTGTTGCATAAACAGCTCCTAAAGCCGTCACAATCATTTTCCCAATAGGCAATCACTAGCAACAAGATCCAATATCCATATTTTGAGGTAAACTAAAATTTTTAAAGTTTTTTTTACAGTTCACAGTTAACAAAAAAAGCACGATCAAGGAATATATATTACCAAGCAACTCTAACTCTTTGATCATACAAAACAAGTCACATCAAAAGTAAAATTCATACCTAATGGTAGACGTGACTGTAAATAGAAAATCCAATAAACGTCCCATTTATTTAGAAGGGTTAAAACATCCCCCCACCTCTTACGCCTGTTCAATTGCCTGCACCAAGAAGTATTTCAGATCACTGCTATTACATTCCATAAAGTGGTGACATTTGTTTTATTGCAGAATTTAGTGGCTAATTTGATTGACATTGTCTCTAATAAGATATTTTAAAGAATGCATCGTACAACCCAAATATTGTTTTCTGCATTTGCAGCATGTGATTAAATAAATCACTTCTGCACTATTACAATTAACAAATTATTTATTTTATATTTTTTGTTAGTAACTGTGGACTGAAACTCCTGGGAAAACTCCAAAAATTTACAGGTGCTGCAGCAGGCGGCAGCTATCTTTATCTGCATACAAAATGGGCCTCTGAGGAAGCTGATTGGACCAGCGAAACGCGTCAGGCAGTGGGGACAAGACGCTGACAAGCAGGAACGCAACCACGAGGGATAGGAAAAGCCGGCTTTTCTATTCCTACCCCGGAAAGACCTGGGCAACCTGCAAAGGACAGCTGATTTTATAGAAATGCTTGTAAAATCCGATTAAAATGTGAGTGCAAAATCTTTTTATTTTTTTAAATATTTATTAAAACTTACTACACAATATAAGTCTCTATTCCATGTGGGAGTGATTGGATGAAGTGAGAGAAGAGGAGAGGGACGTAAAGCAATATTACATGTGAGCCAAAGATTAAGGTCTTGTAAGTAGGCACTTTAGCCATCTCTTGGTGGAAGGCACAGATGTTTGTCGTAAAGGGAAAGGAAAACACTATTATATGTGATTGAAAAAGTAAACGTCTTGTAAGTAGGCACTTTA
Organism: Xenopus laevis; assembly: GCF_017654675.1. Lineage (NCBI taxonomy): Eukaryota > Metazoa > Chordata > Amphibia > Anura > Pipidae > Xenopus > Xenopus laevis. The sequence goes on along the minus strand of NC_054371.1, from coordinate 79,195,712 downwards.
GCCATTTTTTGGTGGAAGACTCACATGCATGTTGAAAAGTAAATATAAGTACAGCCCCCGAAGTGGAGGACCAAAATAAAGGGGAATTTGGAAAAGGGGAACTAACATAACACAATATAAATTCTGTACACAAGCACCTGGTGTGAAACTACCATTTCAAAAATACTACACTATATGTCGATTTATTTTTCCCCACTTTTCTTTGTTTCTGGAGAGTTCGACTCTGTTGCCAAAGGCGCTGATCCATTTTTTACCCTATATGATACAAAATGGGCTAACCTTTTTTAATAATACCTACTATTTTGTTATATTGCCTACTGTATCTTTTAATAAAGGATATTTTATTACTATACTGTTTATCTTCTCTCTTACTTTTAGGCATCAATAAAGAATCTCTATCAGTCCCAGCTGCTCTCAAGAAGACCTTCCTAATGTTGCTTTTGTCATAGTCTCTCTCACTAAAGTGATCACTCATATCTTTAGCCAATTTATAAAATTTCCCTTCAGTGGAACAGTTCCTTCTCAACTGGAGGAAGCGGTAAACTACCATCAGATATTATATTCCTAGGAGGGCATGCAACAGGGTATTCCCACTGCGCACTTTACGATAAATAGTACAATGGAACGCATTCCCCCTAGACATTAGTCTCACATCCAGAAATTCAATCTCTGTATGTGAGAATTTATCTGTAAAATGTAAATTCAATCTGTTATCATTTATGGTCTGTAAAAGCAACTGAGCTCTTCTCTTCCACCCTGCCATAGAAATAAGCAACTCATTAAAATACAGAATATGTAACTTCAAGTGTCTCTTCCACTCAGATGTGGGACACCTCCCACCAACCCATATATAGGTTGGAGAAGAAGGGGGCAAATTTGGCCCCCAGTGCTGTCCCACATCTCTGCAGGTAGAATTGTGCATCAAATACAAAATAATTGTGTTCTAAGAGATACTCTATAGCTGAGAGGAGGAAAGACTTGAGTTCTCCTGAATAATCGCTATATTTAGAAAAATGGTAATTCACAGCTTCTAAACCCTTTTTGTGGGGAATTGAGGAATATCACGTCTAGTGTAGCCCAGCTAAACCTCAGTAAAGAAAAATGCCACCATTCACTACCCTCCACTAGCCCCCCTTCCTGCTTCCTCCCTGCAGAGTCGGGCCAGGAGCCCTAGGCAACCTGGCTGGCTACAGCGCTGACTGGGTGTGCGCATGAACGAACAGACGCTGGAGTGCATGCGCGAATGGACGTGGAAGCGCAAGCAGACAGCCGACAGCCCAGAGAGGAGACCGGACCAGGGGTAGGAGCCAGAGAAGGTACGTGCACATGCCTACCCTTAGTTCCAGCCCTGCCTCCCCACATAGTTTTTTACTTGAAAAAGTGTCCCCAGCAGAGCTCATGGGCAAATCTTCAGTATCCTCGGATCCTATTCTTTCTCTTTGCTCCAACTGTGCATGTGACAAAAAAGCTCATTGTCGACGGTGCCTTAATAAAGAAATCCAAAGATGCAGAAGATGGCACCCATGAGCTCCCCTGCACTACTCGGATAGGTCAGCACTACAGCAAGGGACACTTTTTCAAGTAAAAGACCATGCAGGAGGGGGGCAAGTAGAGGGTAGTGGTCAGTTAATGGAGGCTTTTCTTTTTAGGGGGTTTCTTTCTCCATTAAAGCAAACATTGGTTGCTCTATGTCAGCAGAACCAATATATTGCTAATAGATTGCTAATAGATTGCCTAAGTATTAGTTTTTTTAGCTATACCTCCAAATATGCTCCCCTTCCATGTACGTCCTGTAAACAGCAATATTGGATCAAAAGAGATTTGTGCCGCTGATGGAGCCTCTCCAATAATCACACTGGTTCCATATCCTATGTGACAGCATTCCAGTGCTGCTTTCTGTCAATAATAAGGCAGATTTTAGGAATAATGCTAAAGGGAAGGTCACCTTTAAGTTAACTTTTATTATTTCACAGAATGTCCTAGTCTTAGCAAGTTTTCAATATCCCCTCGGATCTTCCTTTTCTTTTGCTCCTGCTATTTGCTTCTACTAACCACATTTTTTTCTTTCACCTTGCATTCCACAGTTAAAAAGCAGCGATTATATTTTTAATTAGTAGAAAGCTAATGGCAGCCCTTCAATGGCTATTGACCTTAAAGTTACATCAACAATCAACCAAGAATTCTTCAGGATCTAGCGTGCTATCATTATTTGCTACAATTGTACTGATGCCTATGCCATTGAGAATAGTTTTACATTGCCACTTTCTTCCTAAGCTTATAGAGGGCACAGGATGTTATATATAAAAAAGATCCTATAATCCTACCGTATTTCAAGAATTTTGCAAGTAAAGTTGACTGTTGTTGCTTAAGGTTATTGCTTAGTTATTCTTTAACTGGCAATGTACTCCTTATTAAAGATGTAAAGCCCCAGACAACCCTGACTTTTCTGTGAAAAATTATAGTACAGCAGGATGTTTACCATTGTATCTGTGTTTCCAATACATTCAAAGGAATAATGTACACCTCCATTTGTCATTTCAGTGATCACCTCCTGGATGGGCTTGGAATAATTCAGAGGATTGATACATTCTGTTGCCCCAAAATCCTTGGCGATATGAAATTTACCACTGTTTATATCAATGGCTATAATTCTTTCAGCTCCTGCAGATTTGCAACCTATTACAGTTGAAAGACCAATTCCACCTAACCCAAACACAGCACAAGTAGAACCAGGCTCCACCTACAGGAAAAAAGAAGATTCAGTACCATTAGTCACATTTTAATCACACATAGGACTGGAGGTCATGGTGCAAAGCAAAGTAGATATGATCACTCATACATGAAGGTGATATTTGTTCTACCTTAGCAGTATTGATGACAGCTCCATATCCTGTTGAAAACCCACATCCAAAAAGGCAGGCTTTATCCATAGGTGCTCTGTTATCAATTTTTGCAACTGAATCTACTGGAACCACAGTATATTCAGAAAAGGTGCTTGTCCATAAAAAGTGATAAGCGGCTTTGCCTTTGCACAAAAATCTAGATGTCTTGTCAGGCATTACATTTTGTGACTCACTGAGACTGTAAAAATATATGAACATAATTATATATCCGATGACAGTAACAATATGTAATATGCTATGACCTAACAAAAACACTTACTGAGTTTTAAGGCAGCAGTTTGTATTTGGATTAAGGCAAGAACTGCATTTTCCACACTGTGGGATGCAAAGTGGAATAACTTTGTCACCTTCAAAAAAAGAAGAGAAAACATGACAACCTGTGTATCCACTAAAACTGTTATTAACATGATTCACAGTTCCTGTGGGAAAAAGAGACTTTAGTTTAGCTATCTGGCATTCAATTTTCAGTAAATACCGTACATGTAATGATATTCGATCTTAAAGACAGTGATTCTCAACCAGTAGCTCGTAAGCAACATGTTGCTCTCCAACCCCTTGGATGTTGCTCTCAGGTGCCTCAAAGCAGGTGCTTATTTTTGAATTCCTGGCTTGGAGGCAGTTTTGGTTGTATGAAAACCAGGTGCACTGCAAAATAGAGACTCATTGTAGGTTGACAATCCACATAGGGGCTACCAAATGTCCAATCACAGCACTTATTTGGCACACCAAAATATATGTTGCTCCCCAACTCCTTTTACTTCTGAAAGTTGCTCACGGGTTCAAAAGGTTGGGGATCCGTGTGATAAAGCATAGGTTACATTGAACTCTTCAGTCTTAGCCAGGCAGGGGAAAGTTTAGTTCTACACATCCAGGTTCGACTGTGCAGTGGCCATGACCCACTGTGTGCAGATGCCCTTGAAACAATTGAATGTTTTTTCACTTAAGACCCAAATAAACCAATAAGCTGCAATAGTTGTCCAACTTGAGCATAGTTTGCAACTCCTTTGGATATATGCATCTTTGCCAATAACTACACAGATGCACAAGTTAAAACGGTATCATGAAGGCAGCCCTGACCAATGTAAAGATAATATTACCACACTATGAGCAGGCCCGGACTGGCAATTTGTGGGTTCTGGCAAATGCCAGAGGGGCTGCTGTATGGTTCCATAGAAAGTTACCATATAGTGGGCTGGTAGGGGGCTGTTTGGGCCTCTGTGTACTTGGAATGGCAGGGCCTAGTTTGACTCCCAGTCCAGGCCTGACTATAAGCACAGCATTTGGTCTAACTGGAGATGAAAGAAGCAGGAGTATGATTCAGGTATTCATATAGCGTCATTCCAAAGAAAACAACCAATATATATGGATTCTAGTGCTCTTCTTATAGGGACCTAAAAATGAACCTTAATGGCAAACTATAGCTTAAAGGGCCACAATGAGGTTTTCACCAGAATTCTGCTTATTATATGTTATCTGTCTGCAAACTGTACCTGGTTTTAGTCCTGTCACACCATCTCCAATGCTTTCAATTATCCCTGCTCCTTCATGGCCCAGAATGACTGGAAAATCAATACCTTTTAAAGCCCCTTTCAAAACATGGTCATCGGTGCGACAGATTCCTGTTGCAACCATCTGAAAGAATTGAGATTGAACAAACAAAAAATCTTCCATTACATGACCTCATTTTGTAAGTGAGTAGTATTATAATAAAGCAAATATGCTCTAAACATAACTGGTTTGTATTTATTTATACAAAACAAAAATTCTGAAAGCATTATTAACCCATCCACTAGCCTGCAAAGTAGCCCTAAAGTTTAAACAGACACCAGATACAGGCCCGGATTTGCGGCAAGGCAGCATAGGCCTGGGCCTAGGGCGGCAAAAAAATAGGGGCGGCATGCCGCCCAGCCGCATTATGGGGACGCGCTGCGCTGGCGTTTTTTCGCCAGCGCGCTGGGAAGGGGAGGTGAGGTGGGCGCGAGGACCGCGCGGCCGCCTGGTCGGAACGCGCGGCCTAGGGGCGCGCCTCATTTAAATCCGGCGTTGACCAGATAGTGTCTAGTTCCTTTGTATTATTGTTGATGGAGCTAACATTCCTCCCATCCTTGTGGGCAGATACACTATTTGTGGCCAATTAGCATTTGCAGTGTAATGCTTCCTAAACCTTAGAACAATGTCATGACTGTGCACCAATCATGTCAAACAATATGTGGGATGCACCACCAGATCACGTAAAGAACGGATCAGAGAACACATTAACCAAGTCAGCAATACTAAATTAAGTAACAAAACTAATGTCACTAGACATTTCAAAGAGTGTAATGGTAGTGACCTAAAGTATTTCTCCATACAAGGAATAGAACAGATTAAGACAGGTATCAGAAAAGGAGACCTTTTGACAAAACTGCGTAAAATGGAGGTTTATTGGATTTTCCACTTACAAACCAGGTTGCCACTTGGATTGAATTATACCTTTGATGTAACTTGCTATATATAATTATATTTATTAACTTTTTATATTGTGTAAATTGCATTTCTTCGTAACACCCCAAAACATGGATTGTTTAATATTTAGATCATCTGGGGATAACTAAAGAAATTGAGCCAAAAGCCCTGGTTCTAATGGATGATATATACAACACATGTGTAAGATTGTGATTGGTTTTATTGTGGGGAGGGTCTATGAGAGCTAGTATTTAAGGACTAAAAAGGAACTGATTTGTCAGAGATTGCCTATGACTAAGTGCTAGGTAAGCATGAAACGCGTTAGACGCCATGAGGGGATTATTTGATGTTTTATAAGATTTAATTAACTTGTACTTTTTAACTTACAAGCATGCTTTGGAAAATTTCTTAAAGGAGAAGGTAAGGCTAAAATTAAGTACGCTTTATCAGAAAGGTCTATATAAATACACCAGTAAACCCTCTGAGCCCTCTGTCAAAAGAAACACAGTATTTCTTTCCATCTATTGTGTACACATGGGCTTCTGTATCAGACTTCCTGTTTTCAGCATAAATCTCCAGGGCAGTGTTTGACCATGCTCAGTTTGCTCCTCTCCCCCTCCCTCCTCCCCTCTCTGCTGTAATCTGAGCCCAGAGCTATGAATGAGCAGGGAAACTCAGGCAGAAAGTGATGTCACACCAACTGAATATGGCAGCTGCTATCCTAAATAAACAGAGAGAGTGTCTAGAGCCGTTTACTCAGGTATGGTAAAGCATTCCGCAGGATAACAAGTGTTATAGCTTGCACTATTGTGGCTAATCTATTAACAATAAACTGCTGTGGTATCTTTCCTTCTCCTTTAAGCTATATAGCTATACCTCTCAGATCCATGTCGTTGCAGCGCACTCCAAAGTCAAAAGGATCGCTCAGATAGATTATTAGTTAAAAAATCATCCTTTATTGGTTTACATCAGTTTAAAAAAAGAAATGCTAGCTCATGGTCTGACGCGTTTCGTAACTATGTACTTCATCATGGGTCTCTGATGAAGTACATAGTTACGAAACGCGGATGATTTTTTAACTAATAATCTATCTGAGCGATCCTTTTGACTTTGGAGTGCGCTGCAACGACTTGGATGTGAACGGTGAAAACGTCTCCCTTAGCGACAGACTCGGGGCGGCAGCACCCGGGTCACCCTGTGGAGAGGGTAAGCTGATCCTTACTTATATTTATCTATGAATACAAACAACTGTTGGAAAGAACGTGGGAAGGATTGTGTAATAAACGCAGGGCTCGGGGCAGGCGCACCCGGGCCAATTACTACCAACGGTGATCGGATTTTAACCGCTGTAAATCTCTGTGCTATAGAGGATCAAGCGGACAGAAATTATTTATACCAATTTAGAATCTCAGAATTGGTGTTGGGATATACATTTTGGACTGTTATATAGCTATACCTCTGTTTGGTCACTAGAGGACTCCAGCATGCTACAACAATTTTACCAGGCTCTATATCCAAGTTAACTGAAATAGATTTGAATGACTACAAAAGTCATGCAGAAGATAAAATAATGATACCATGGTCATCCACTAGTCTGCAAAGTTGTTCTTAAGTTTAAACAGACACCAGATAGTGTCTAGTTCCATTGTATTATTGTTGATGGAGCTAACATTCCTCCCATCCTTGTGGGCAGCTACACTATTTGTTGCCAATTAGCATTTGCATTGTAATGCTTCCTAAACCTTAGAACAATGGCATGACTGTGCACTGGCTACAAAAGTCATGCAGAAGATACAATAATGATACCATGGTCAAGGATTACTGTCAAAGTCTATCTAAATATATGAAATATGAATTTATACAGATTATCTGAACTACTTTTTTCAACCTGATATTTTCTCAACCTGATATTTTGCTTCCCTTGCCTAAAAATTCTTAAATCTTGGCAGTTACACAAAAGCACTATCACTTTACCATTGAATTGTTTTGAAGTTATTGTATGCTGATACCAGAAGAAGATATGAGATGTATCAACTACTTCTATCAAATGGAAACAGTTTATGGAGTGGGTGACCCCCTTCCCAGAGCTGCTAAAAGAATAACGGAGGCTATGAAAAATGTTAGTTAAGCCAGTACCACATTCATCTAAGGACAGCTTAGAGCTCTTAATATTTCCATTAAACCAATAAAAAAAGGACATAGTTTGTGGTGAAAAGGGAATATTCAGTGCGATTTTATTTTTATTAAGGGAACATTAGCAATATTTTAATATTTGTCCCGTACCTTGATTCGAACTTCATTGGCTTTTGGTGCTTCGACCTCTATTTCTTCAATTGAAAGGGGTTTTCCTATCTCCCAGGCTACAGCAGCTTTGCATTTTATAATCTATTAGTTGGAAAGCAGACATTATATTAAGAAAAAATCTAAATAAATACCTAAAAAACATTATTAGGGAAATTATTCAATGTCCTAGAACTATGGCTGAATGAGCAAAGGGGTCCCAGACCAAAGGTTGGACCTCAAATAGGGACCTGAACTAAAAAAGCCTGACAATCAGTACTCTAGAATATCTATGTCAGGGGGCTTACCACCCCTGTTCAACACCAACTCCCTAATCGAAGATGATATAACTTGCTCCTTACGTCGTATGCTAATGGCACATGGGACTGTGTATCTGCTTTTCTTGCCTGCATTTTCTCTGCGGGTGGAGATGAGCCAAAGTACTCCCATTGCCTTATTTCTACAATAACAGGCATAGAGACAGACTGTGGTTTTTGCAACAATATTAGCTGGATGAACCCCCAATGTGTTGGTGCAAATATAGGAAGGACTGGATAGGAGTGCATCACCTTTTCTTTGCCTGTAGGGAAATGAAGGCAGAAAAAAAACAGACGCACAGTCCATGTACCATTAGTGTTAATCTTAGAGCAGGAGATATTTGGTTAATTAGGAGATAGAATTTGAATAATAGTTAATCTAATGTCCACAGTAGGATATTAAGGTTACTGATTTACTGAGCTAATGTTTATCAGAGTAATTCAGAAGCTCAAGTAAGGGAGCATCAGCGGGCATAGGTCGCCCTTTGGAAAGAGATAAGGACAGGGCAGTCCAATTTAGCACTAGGTGCAAAGTGCACCAGACCCTCAATGCAAGCGCACCCCTATAGTATTCGAGCATTTGCCTCCCGGGTCATATTAAAAGAACCTTATAGACTTTAATTTCAAAACAAACTTATCCACCCTCACCGACTTGTGACCTTTGCTGCAGTTGTTGTAGCTTACTGCCCAATGCACTGTCCGAAAGTCCACATGCAATCCAATAGAGCAGAATAGAATAGAATCTAACATGCAATAGAATAAAATAGAATTAAACACAGTAGAACAGAATAGAACACAGTAGAACAGAACAGAAGTGCATGCAGAACCTTATTCTATAAACCTTACACCTGCTGTGCTTTTTTATAATACAGGCATCAAGACTAGTTATATTGGTAAATACTATTTAAAAGTACAAAAGTACCATATAAATGCTCAGGCCTTGCTACTTAAATAGTTATGTTGTCTTTATCAGAGTAGGGAGATGATGCAGTGCAGACACAGTTCTCCTAACAGAGTATGTAAATAATACATAAACATTAAGATAACAGAACTTACTTTCCCTGCAGTGTCCATAGTTCCTCCTCCCCTGGTAAATTCTTCCAGCCAGTGCTCAGCTGTACTGTCTCATGCTTTCACTTCCTGGTTACACCCCTCCCTCCTCACCATGATTCCCTGTCCCTGCAGCTGAGGGGACAGTTTCTGCCTTACACTGAATTCCTGCCTTGCATTTCTGATAGATTCAGCTTTTACAGGGAATGTGCACACACAAATACTATTTACAAAAATAAAAACATATTGAAAATTCAGTAGTTTAAAAGTTGTTTGTGAGTGCCATTGAAAGCAGTATCTGCTTGGCTCTGCACTAATAGTTCTGACTCCTGAAACAATGTCAGCTGATTGACAGAACTTGAGCTGATCCCCCAGGACCATGAGCGAGTACAGAATAAGAAAATGGATAACCAAATACTGCTATTATCATACCTCCCAACATTTTTTTGGGGGGGGGACAGTCCCGATTTTGACAGCCCGCAGTCCCAGTTTCTTACTGAAATGTCCCAAGTTTCTCTTTGATCTCCTGCACTGAACAGCCAGAAAAAGATGTTTAAAGGGATGAGGTGGCACTCTAAATGCAAGTCCCTGTGAAAGGTGAAAAACATTACTTTTTACCCAAAAAACCCATGAAGTTAATATTAAGGTAAGAGTTCTTCCATTTACTATATGGAAACATCCTCTAGAAAACACAAGGGCATTCCCTGAATTCAGGAAAATAAAGGTTTCATCTCATGAAGGTATTATTTACCTTCTACCTGTTTACTAAAGTTCTACAGTACATATTAGCAAATAAAGCTGTTGATGAGTTTAGGGTTTGCAAGCATGTACAGAGGATCCAGCCTTCAATGATTTACTTTTCGCTGCTACTTTATAAACAAGTTTATGTGACATATTTTGATCTGGCTGAATGCATGAAATTGCATGATATCTGTTCAGATTCAGGGGAATCCTGTTTTGAGTTTTGTTAACTCATGTATATTATATTATTTGGGAACCATGTAAATATCCCAATTATGAAGGCAATTCATACATCTTATTATACTGGATACACTTTTTTTTAGATGATAGCAACAGGTACTGTATCTGTCGGCAACAGGAACTGTATCGGTTTTGAATGCATAGACTTTACTGGAGTCTTGTTATGCCACTGGTTGCAGCTAGCCCAGTTAGAAAATAAGCTTCACTCCAATCACTAAGCATCATTTAAAAGGATATGTTTTAGTTGTATTTTTCTTATTAAATAAGCAATCATGTAGCCCCATTGTAAAAAGAGGAGTTGTGGTCACAGAGGCCACAGACCAAGTGCTTTTATACAGCTCAAAAGAGTCTTGTTAGTTACCAGGAGCGGCATTTTTGCCTCATTGGTGGAGCGCCCCTGCCCTTAATACTGTGCCGATAATGGAAGCCAGTGTTAGCCACTCCCTTTTTACCGCAAAGACCATGTCCACATTAATAGCACACCAAAAAAACAGATGGGATCATGGCCAGGGATCATGGCCAGAACTAGGGGATCATGGCCAGAACTAGGATTAGGCAGCTGTCTAGGAAGCCATCATTGAGGGGCACACTTTTACTGTTTTTTTCATGTTTTCGTTTTTTTCAAGCGTTTATTTAATAATTTGTTTCAGTAATCATGGTCAATCAGTCGGGTGGAATCCCCCTCCTTCTACCTCTTGCCAGCAATTAATAGCTCCTTCTGTGCGCGACGTGAGTAAACGCGTCAATGACTTCACTTTTGCGGTTGGGTGGCAGAGAGCGGCCTGCTTGGTGTCTGCTCTGGCAGGACAGGGGGAGGGCTGATTGAAGGTCTTGCCTAGGGTGCCTCATATGTGAAAAAAGTTAAGTCATATTAAGACCTATATGCCTCCTCCTCCCCTGTGTATAATACAGTACCTCAGTATATGATTAAACACCTTAGGGGCCCCTAACAATAATTTTCAAATGCTAGCAACCCCCCAGAACAAATAACAGGCTTATGTTATGTTGCACAGGGTGCAAAAAACAAGCAAAGTATGACAAACATAAGATGTACTACATACAGTGACACAGTACTGGTGCTCCATTAGCATTTTGTATAAGGAGTGAACAGGTGAACAATGTGGGCAGTTTCAGTCTGGGTCTCAGGTGTGAACAGTACAGGGCTTTAGAGGTGCCACATGTGTGAACAATGCAGGTTGATGCAATATCATATATTTTGTCCTTTGTTTTATTTTCAAATCAGCAATTTACACCATTTTATTTGAATATATTTGCAGCCAACAGTGGTGTAACAACCAGGACTGGTGCCCTGTTCCCTACCTCACGCTCATGAGTGAGTCACGGGCCTACAGAGGGGGAGTTTTTTTGCAGCAGGCCCAGCAGTCTGGGCTGCCCTGTCCTCCCTCCCCCCCCCCGCGAACGCAGGGTGTGCTGTCTCTATAGTTACGCCACTGGCTGCCACCTAATAGGCATTTTCAGGAACAGATATCAGCATGAGACACTAAGGTGGCACTAGGATGGAGGTGTAACTACAGACTTGTATCCTGATACAAAATTTGGTCCTGGGCCCTCTTTTTAGTTCATTTCTCCATTATATAACATCAAAGGACTTTGGCATCCAATACATTCCATAACTCCCAACTGTTCCGTTTTTTCACAGGACAGTCCGATTTCGACAGCTCAGATTGCAGTCCTGCGTTTCTTACTGAAATGTCCAGAGTTTCTCTTTGATCTCCTGCACTGAACAGCCAGAAAAAGATACTTTGTTTCTGAAATGTAAGAGGCTTGTGTAATGACCCTTTAACCGCCAGAAATGTATTGAAACTTTCCATAACATGCCACATTTTGTAAACTGGAGAGCTGCTGAATATAAAGCTAAATAACTAAAAAAGCACAAATAAAATGAAAACCAATTACAAATTGTCTCTCTACATCATACAAAAAGTTAATTCAAATGTGAACAATCCCTTAGAGGCACTGAAAAATTGTTGTAAATATTAATGAAATAAACACCAACAGACATTGTCTTAAAAAAAACATGTACCAATTTAATAAACACAATTGCTACTGACAAAATAAAATACCATTTGATGTACAATGCTAAACATACAACAGTGAACATATATATGACTAAAACATTTAGCTTTGTTAAAGGAATTGTACAGTGTAAAAAAAACTGGGTAAATAGATAGGCTGTGCAAAATAAAAAAAATGTTTCTAATATAGTTAGTTAGGCAAAAATGTAATGTATAAAGGCTGGAGTGACTGGATGTCTAACATAATAGCCAGAACACTACTTCCTGCTTTGCAGCTCTCTTGGTTTCCACTGGTTACCAGGCAGTAACAAATCAGTGACTTGAGGGGGGGCACATGGGTTATAACTGTTTGCTTTTGAATATTAGCTGCATGGTAAGGATCAATTGCAAATTCACTAAACAGTTATATCCCACGTGGCCCCCCTTAAAGTCAGTGACTAACTCAGAGTTAGAGAGCTGAAAAGCAGGAAGTTTTATTATGTTCTGTTATGTTAGACATCCAGTCACTCAAGCCTTTATACATTACATATTTTGCTAACTAGGAAAATCTGTTAAAACTCAAAGGAGTTGTTCACTGAACTATTCCTTTAAGGTGTAACAGAGTTTCCTAAAGAGTTACAGTTGATACTTAATGATTTGTAGATGGTTGGAGGATTTACTTTGTGTAGGGATTTGTCTGGACTTTTTGCTCATGTTTGTTTTACAAGGTAACATTTCTAGAAAACAATGCTCTACACTTTTAATAAATACCCATGGCCAGCTTGCGAGGCTGACCTGTTCTTTCAGAATGCCAATCCATGCTTTTTATCCATGCTTTAAAAAAACAATGGTTAGAGAAGTCCAAGTGAATACTGGATTGTTTGTGTGCATACAACATTTTCTGTGTTTGTTATGTGTGTGGCATGTGGCATTAATTATTGTAATTATGCTTGCCTTTGGAAGTTATTTAATGGTTCAGTTTGCTATTGGTCAGTTCAGAGTAAGGGGGCTCTTAAAATCTTGCTTTCCTGTCCTGCTAGAATGTTTACTAGTACTTCAGTATTTCCTCTAAGCTATGTGCAAAGGAGCAATCAAGGTGTATGTAAATGCATAATTTGCCCAGGTTTACTGCTCTGCACACAGAAGAAATTGTATACACAGCCTGCAATTAGTCAGACAGTGGTGGTTTTCAGTAGAATTCCCTAGTATTGTGATATATTAGGTTAAATGTTTACTGCTATGTTAAGTCATATAATACAAATTGTGTAACAGTTGGGGGCACATTTACTTAGCTCGAGTGAAGGAATAGAATAAAAAATACTTTGAATTTCAAAGTATTTTTTTGGCTACTTCGGCTACGACTTCGACTCGAACAATTCAAACTAAAAATCGTTCGACTATTCGACCATTCGATAGTCGAAGTACTGTCTCTTTAAAAAAACTTCGACCACCTACTTCGCCACCTAAAACCTACCGAGCATCAATGTTAGCCTATGGGGAAGATCCCCATAGGCTTTCCTACCAATTTGGGATTGAAGGAAAATCGTTCGATCGATGGATTGAAATCCTTCGAATTGTTTGATTCGAAGGATTTAATCGTTAGATGGAGCGATTTTTCCTTTGATCGTATGAACGAAGGCAATTCGGTAAATCCTTCGACTTCGATATTCGAAGTCAAAGTCGAAGGATTTTACTTCGCCGGTTAACCTTTAACCCATTAATTAACCCTCGATATTCGACCCAAAGTAAATGTGCCCCTTAGTGATAGGCAAAAAATATAGCGAAACGTCAACAAAATTAGTGAAACGACGATAAATTTGCAAAACATTGAAGTCAATGGGTGTCAAAACTATTTTGATGTGCGACAATTTTTCTACTATTTTGTCCAAATGCATTAAAATCAATGGGCGTCTGAATAATTTTGAAGCAACAATTCTTATGCGCCTGACAATTTTGACGAGCACCAATTTTTTTTTCTGTTGCGCCAAATTTTCGCTTCAGTTTTGCAAATCTATTTGTGGTCGACAAAATGCAGAAATTTGTCGCAAACCCATTTATTTGCCTATCACTAGTAACAGTAGGTGACACAAGCGGACATAAGTGAACTGCTGGTAGACATAATTTATCTTTATACAGATTTATACATTTTTGGGTTGCCTGTCAATTGGTCTTAGCAGATGTCAGTTAAAATAAACAGTTACTCTTTTACTAAATTGTAGTACCAAGTATTAGTCACTGTGTGGATTTAGTTACGTAAGAGGTACCGTTAGTTTGACAGGAAAAAGTCACTGAGGTTGCGCCTTCTTACTAATGGGCATTTTCCAGGAGTAAGGATCAGCTGTTTCCTTTATTGTGCCTGTTTCTTTATCTGTGACTATGAGAAAAAAAAGAGGGGAATTTCACAAAGGGCACTTAGATGAACCATAAAAACAGTTTGCTACAACTAAACCATGCTATTGTCATAGCCAGTTTTGGTGCAATAGGAAAAAACCCCAGTCTTTCATAACCCTAAATGATACACATCAGGTTTGCACAAAGCTTGCTGGTGTGTGGGTGAGGGCTCTTTCACAATATATCATTTACTCACCATTTTCCATCGTAACATCTTAATCCATTCATCAGCTTCTGCTCCGGTCTTTGCACAAAGGTAATATGTCCTTAAAGGAAATACCATACTGGAAATAAAAAATATAAATATATATTATATTATGCCCTGGTGTGCTAGGGTGTACAGAAGAATGCTTTAGTAGGAGCAATGTAGATATTTGCTACATCTTTCTGTGTGCCAATTGTTGGGATACAGGCCAAATGTCTCCTTGTTATTCAGGGGTGTAACTATAGAGGAAGCAGACCCCGCGGCTGCAGGGGGGCCAGGAGGTATAGGAGCCCCATGAGGCCCTAATTCATATACAATTTCAATTAATATTGGTAAAACAAGTCAACCTCTAAACATTTTGGGGGCCTGAAAAATAATTTGTTACACCACTGTTGAGTGCCCACAAAAATACGATTATTATTATTATTAATAATAAAACAGGTCCCTACTCTTGTACATCTGGTGGAGGTTTAGTGGATAACATCATTGGTGATGTTGGCAGCCTTAGTTAATGGATCTTAATGTTAATCTGGCAAACACCAAGTCACAAGCATTCCAAACCAAGCTTCCATTCCTGTACTACTGCTTTGGAGAACCAGGGCAGATTATAAAACTGATTTACTTTATGCTAAAGTGTATTTAGAAAACTGTTAAAAATCTCATGGAAACCATATTTGATTCTGCTAAATAATAACACTTGTTTTTTTGTGGATTCTGTTTTATTGAACAAACATTTATGTAGGGTACATCAATTTGGCAATATACATTATATACATTATATACATTATAATTGTGAAAAGAATTGTACATTACCAGAAACAGTTGACCTTCTCTTGTGAATAATCAAACTGTACAGCACTGCACTCTGTAAGGTCAAGCGTTCTAATTGGCTCTGCAGACTGTAGAATGAGAAAGTACCACAAATTATAAACCATTATAGGCTAATGTATATTAAGGTGGCAGCAGCCCTTATGCCCCAATCAACGCTTGCCTCATGGCTGAATCACCTCTTTTAAATTTGGCTTCAAATATTTACAGCTTTCATTCCCAAACTGACTGTATACCTAGGTCCATTATTTATTGTCTTTTCTTTGCTGAACTGCTGTTCTGTTTCAATTTTGCATCTTGGCTGGTGCAGCATTGACTGCTATCTGTCCTGAACCATGCATATGTGTGGATTTACCTTTATCTTGGCCTGTGCTACAGTTTTTGTTTGAATTTCATTGTGGTCCTTAGTACCAGATTTTGAAATTGCTCTAACCTTAGGGGAGCTACCTCCCAACCGGTCCTTGCTTAACGCTGGTCATACACAAGCCACTCTGTTAGTTATCCAATCTACACTTGGGCTGAATGGTCAGTTAATTGTGTAAGTTGTCCAAATAAATGATGGTCAAATAGCATTGTTTCATTTTCAGTCTCATAAAATAACTACAATGCAGTGGGATTGCAGGGTAGTTTGTTGAATGTGGACCTCTAAGATAAGACTGTGGGTAGTCTGCAGGACTCTGCACTCCAAGCCTTTTCTTGTACTTCGCACACTGCATTGTAGATGAGGCCTTTTAGGGGGTCTCCTTGGGCATTGAAAAATCATCTGGAAAAGTCATGATGCTTTGCTGGCTCAGTATCCCTTTTAAATACTTTATTTATACTTAAAAATAATATATAAAATTAAAAGTTTGACAATTATCATGAAAAAGGTAACACCAATGCCATTTATTGGAGAACCTTGTGTTACTCCTACGATTATGTTGCCCATGGTCAACATTTGTTTGATCTATGCCTTTCCAAGCCACTAATTTACTCTGGTTATTCTGACACAGCAAAAATGTGATCAGATATAGGCAGCAATTCTGAGTGACTTTCCAGAGTTGACAAACAGGATATTTCTAAATAAAAACAGAGGAGCAACGTTGTGGTGACTATTAATGAAAAATGAACTGCTTGACACATACAATATATAGAACAGTGGAATTAACATAAAAAAGGGTAACACCACTTGCCACATTACTCACAAGTTCTAGTTATAACGATAACAACCAATCCACAAGAAACAAATATTGGTGGCAAACATTTGATCAGTTGTTATGAGTTACTAGACCTGGTGTGGTTTTATGGGTTTTATTACATTACCCAATATATGTTACAATGTGTAAACTCTGGGAGTCTCACTTACCACCTTGTCTTTAAAGTATTTCAGCTCATTTCGACTCAGTATAAACCATCTGTTTTTCCAGCTCTGAAATGGATTAATGGATGGCATCTTTTAGTGATACAATATACACTTTAAACAGTGATTAACACATTATTGACTGCCGGGATGTCACATTCATATTTGTCCTACCCCCTGATCTCCTAACAACCTGTTGCACCAGCTTGAGTATCTGACAGTTTGTTATTCCAGGGAAATTAAAGGTACAGTAAATGCCCTTGGCAGGCTAGGTGTTATCTTGTTCCTTTAACCGCTGTACAACCTTTTAACTTAGTTGGCAGGTAATGAATTTAGTTTTAGGGCACCACTAGCTGATGCTTCATAAACAGTCACTCTTTGCTATCATAACCTCAGACTGGTGGATTAAGGAGTCATCAGAAGTGGTACAGTCTAAACAGTGCAAACAATATAACCAGGGGATATACACAAACATGTTCACTATTTTTCATCCTACAGAAGAAATACACTTCTAATATATATAAATAACACTTACATTTTGTTTAATGGAATATTTACTATAAAGTGTCTGTTTCGGCTGACACAATCTAGGCAGGACATTTTGAGGAACTTTCCATGAAATGCAACAACTGGAGATGATGAGAATTTATAGCATTACTTGGTCAGAGTTAAGCTCTCCATTTTCAAGAACAGTTGATCTGTGTATGCTTATTCTTTTCAGTGAGAGTATATGACATAGTTAATTCAAAAATAATGAAATTTGAAGTAAAAGTCTTCAGTAAGTCTTACCTTTACACGTCCTCCTTGTTTTGTAAGATATCCTTCTTTGGTACCCAACTAGAGGAAAAATATATAAAATCAGTATTTTACTTTGTTACATGTGCCTCTCCCCTCTGCAGTCTCAGCAGGCATAATAACCTTCAAATATTTAACCTTCTTATGATTATTATGACAGTGCAATCTAATTTAGGCTTAAAGAACATTCATTGGAAGCAGCAAAAATGGTTTCTTGCAGTGACGACCGTGAGGTTTTAGAATGGCCTAATGAATGATGTTGGGATGGCAGATTCTTTTTATGCCTTTAAGAGAGGCATGGATGATTTCTTAAAAAAGCATATTGGCAAATGGGATCTAATTATAGTTTAGAAGAGGTATAAATATATGTTTTATGTATACTGTATATATAGCACTCCAAGGCCTCAAATTGTGGAAAAAATAAAGGAAATTGTATTTATTTTCACCACATTATGAAGCCCTGGAGTGTTGCTGATAAACCTTACCTATGATATATGAGACAACACCCAGGCATGTGCTGATTATATATGTATATATAATCTGCACAAATTAGGTCAAATTACCTATGTAAATACTAAAATGAACTATGTTGTAGCTGGAAGACATATCATTGTCTTTATACTCCGACATAATGAATTTTTTGAGGTTGGAGCACAATAAAACCATCAAGTTCAACCTTTATAAAAACAATTACAACTTGAACCTGACTAAGTAAAAAAAAAATCTAATAATTATTAACATCAACGTGCTGTTCCACAAATTTACACACAAAAAACAACAGATTTGATCTGCGGATTCTTGATAATCTGAAATGTTTTTTTAATAAATTGGCAGAAAGAAAGAGCTTTCTTCTGGTTAGGAAAGATTTGAGAAAGGTTTCTAATTTTTTTCCTAACCAGAAAAACATCAGCCCGGCCCTCTTTCTTTCTCCTGACAACTTCCTTGACTACTTGACTACTTGGTGGTCAGAACGGTCTAAAACTGACCAGCAGGTGTTGCTGTTCATTCATATTAACAGTACATACTGTATATATCCCTTAATATCTTGGAATGAAACAAAATAAATGAATGAATATTCATTGTAAAAGTTCTAAGAATAGCACTTTCATCAATTTAACAATAACTAATGCTAAATGTTTAGTTATCCTTTAAAGACATCAGTTATATGATACAATAAAATAGTTGCTAATGTTAAACACATGCTGATGAGCATGTAAAAGTTCAGAATCTGCATCTGGCTCACTGAGCTGCCACACTTTAAACTTCAATTCTAGAGTGACTGTAAAAATGAAAACATGGAAAGTAATTGAAAAAAATCTTTAATTCTGGTGAACAATTTGAAAAAAAAAAACTGCTGAAAAAAGTGTTTGGAAGGTGAACAACTCCTTTAAGAAAGAGTATTACTGTGTAAGTATTGGAAATGCTAAGCAGCCCTCCTAGTTAAAAAGTGGCATGAGGACTACTAAAAAGCTTTAAAAATTTGTGCCGAAAACTGAAAGAGCAAGGGGGCGAGTAGAGGGGCAGAAGAATGGGAGGGGGCAGAGTATATTTCCACCAGTATGGTGTTACAGCTGATATTTCTGTGTAACAAGCAGTTATTAAGCAAAAAAAAAAAAAGCATTTTTATTCCAAATAATTTATACAAAGATAGGAGTCCATGTGCCAGATTGTAATCTACAAGTAGAAATTAAAATAGTAATCTCAACAGTAGAATACTGCCCACAAACTGATCAAACCACATCGCTAAGACTTTCCCATTATTCATGGTTTTAAAAAAAGTGATGTTTTTTTAATTTTAATACAACAAAATGTTGTCTTGCAGCTTCAAATCGTTACTGTGGCCTGGTAACAGAATATCAATGCATTTAAGTGTTGTAATAAGTTAAGTAAGTATAATGTAGAGACATCTGCTGTACAAATCTGTACAAACCGCTGTAAAAAATGCAAATATCTAGCTGTCCCTTTTTATCATTTGCACACTTTTAATGTTAAAATTAATTTACAAAAAAACAGCTACTCACTAAAAGCTCTGACCCGCATTGTAGTCTTAATACAATTATGGTGGCAGGTTCTGCTAATAGAAGGCCTGTAAAGAAAAACAATTACGTACTGAGGGTGCGACAGAAACAAGGTCAGATTCAGAACGTCCAGTCTGCATTGCTGTATGAACACGGACAGACTCATATATTGAAGGCTCTTCTACCGTACAAGGATAGGGATGTTTCAATAAAATTAAGGTGCCTGGAAATGAGGAAGAGAAAACAGTATTAGTTTCTTGCTGTAAAGTTATTTCTGTAAGTTTTAGGTAGGCTTGTACTCATGCAAAAGATCTCAGTTCAACATGTTTTTTTTGTGGTTGACTATAATCTCTCAGAAATTTTAAAGCAGAATTAATTATTATCCACTGAGCTGATTCCAACTGCTTTCAACTGATTCCAAAATTTATTTCTGAGTCTTCTATATTCCCAAAAGTAGCCTATAGACTGAAGTTTACTCTATGGGTTTTAAAGGAGAAGTAAACCCTAAAAAAATTGAATATGGTTAAAAATGCCATATTTTATATACTGCACTTATTGTACCAGCCTAAAGTTTCAGCGTCTTATAGCAGCAATGATCGAGGACTTCAAACTTGTCACAGGGGGTCACCATCTTGGAAAGTGTCTGCAACACTCACATGTTGTGTGACTTGAGCAGCTGTTGAAAAGCTAAGCTTAGGGGTTGTGACAAATTATCAAGCAGAAGCTGATGCTGCAGGGCTGATTATTAAATTCTGATGTTAGTTGTACTGGTTTCTGTGCTGCCATGTAATAATTATCTGTATTAATTACTAATCAGCCTTATATTTTGACATTTATATTAAATATATTTATATGTACTGTATATTTTGAATGGGTCCCTAACTTCAGTAAGTGACAGCAGCACAGAGCATGTGCAGTGAATCAGCAGAAAAAAATATGGGGAGCTACTGGGGCATCTTTGGAGACACAGATCTTCACTGCTAAAGGGCTGTGGTTGCCTTGAGCTGGTGCTTAAGTCCAAAACATAATGTACACCATTTCTAGTCTACTTCTTTAGATAGGCTTTAGTTCTTCTTTAAAGCACAGGTCTTCTCTTGCAATAAACTGCCAAAATGGGTAAAAATTTACTTTTTTCAACAGAACTGATCCCAAATTGTATTTTTGCCCTAATACATGATCATAGTATTCTTTTCCGTGATTTCCTACAGCCTAACTGTGAGGCTGTCTCTGTTCATGCATGACTGATTTGTGTAGTATAATGATTCAGTGATCATCATCTGTTTAGATTTGTGCATCCAAACAATGCATGGACCCTCTGGTGGAGGAGAATGCACTTCTGTCCACAGTTGTCCTAGGCTGATGTTGTTCCCGCTGACATTATTGCAGCACCAGCTTATTAAAAATACTGAAACAATAACATTTTGAAAAGTTTTTGTCACTGAATTTGTATTGCTCATTTCTTTACATGTGCATTACTTTTGCTTGTTTTCCAGACTGTTGCTGGTTGCTCTTTTTTGCAAAAACAAACTTGAAAACTAAATCTAAAATGCCACTTCAAACCAAAAAATAGCATAAATGGGGTTGTTCACGTTTAAAAAGTAGCAATAACATAGCATTGCAGAGCATTTGTATTTTCAATGGGTTCAGTGACCCCCATTTGAAAGCTGGAAAAAGAAAAAGAAGGCAATTCGAAAACTACAAAAAAGAAAAATTGAAAAGTTGATTAGAATTAGCCATTCTATAACATACTAAATGTTAACTTAAGGGTGAACCACCCCTTTAAGGCATCAAACATCAGTTTAATTGCTATTAACTCATATTCTCCTTATGTGTTTAATAATCAAATTTGTACTGTGATGAAAAAAAAAATGATTAGTAATATTTTAAGGGCCACAAAAATTGCATCAATGCTAATGTTGCATATCTATAAATGTAGTGAATAAATCTTAAATGGTATAAATTATTCCACTAGATGGCAATGAGTAAGCTGCACTGACTATTTTTTTCTGTTCTACAGCATGTTTTGTTTTGTCAAACTTATTCACCCATCTGGAGGCCACAGTCTGCTATTCTTAATCTTAAGTTTTTGGCCTCTGAGTTACATTTTAGTATGATGTAGAGTGGTATTCTGAGACAGTTTGCAGATGGTTTGGATTTTTTTACAATTTGTGGATTTAAGTAATTTAGCTTTTTATTCAGAGGCTCTCCAGTTTGCAATTTCAGCATTCTGGTTGCTAGAGTCCAAGATACCCTAGCAACCATGCATTGATTTAAAAAAGAGACTGGCAAATGAATAGGAGAAGGCTTGAATAGAAAAATGAGCAATAAAAAGTAGCAATAACAATACATTTACAACCTTACAGATCATTTACTTTTACATTGGATCAGTGGCTCTGGAAAGAGTCAGAAGAATAAGGCAAATGTTTAAAAAACTATAACAAATAAATAATGAAGTCCACTTGAAAAGTTTCTTAGAATTGGTCATTCTAAAACACATTAAAAGTTAAGAGTAAACAATGCCATTAAGTGACAGTATAACTTGTTTTCCCTCTGGTGTTGCTCAGTTGAGGAGCTGAATATATATTTCTTTTCGATTTCCTTTATTCTCAAAAGACACAATGAAGGTGTTACTGGTACAGATTCTAATCAACTCCTACAAACTCATATGAGGGCTTAACTAGCCAGTAAATGTAACTCTTCATAGTAACTCCCCGAGTATCCTCATAGCCTGCAGATACCATATGCAAAGGTGCTCTATTCTGCTGAAAAACTGGAGGTGCAGTGGCTCGCTAAAAAAAAGACTAATTTACTAATAAGTGTAAATATCTGTTCCATACTTGTACAAAGAAGAAATTCAGGGTCATCACAGTGCAATGCTGATGAAAGACAGATCACTGTGACAACTGGTCATTATTCTAGCAGCTAGCTTTGTCTCTTTAAGCGGCTAACTTGCAGTTAACTTTTACCTCTAGGAACCAGCTTCACTTTGACCGAGGTCAAGTACAGCACAGAATTAGTAGATGATAACAGCTGTTTCTTGACTTGTGTGCAATGGGTTGATATTCTCAGTCCAGTTCCCAGCAAACAGGTGTCCACAAAAACACTATCCTTGTTGGCACCTTCTAAAGCACTGTGACTGAATGGGCACGGATGCAAAACCACCCACTCACTGCTGGTGTTGATCCTGTTTGACCGGGTATCTTAGTACAGAAGTACGAACTAAACTGCTACTATCCAAGGCAAATGCTTGGCAAGCCACCCATTGATCGGGTATGTGAATAATACAATTCTGCTGAGTGTAGCTGTATTATCAGACTTATGAATTAACACCTTTGCTATCAGATGATATTCTGCTGTAGGGCTTGTTCTCCAGAGTGGGATGGTGGGCAGGCTATAGTTTGTCTAAGTGTTTGGATATGAATTAAGAGTGTATTAGCAGTGATTATCACGTTTTCAGCAGAAAAATGACCTTTGCCAATGCCTACCATGGGTAGGCAGATCAGTTATCCGGAAACCAAATAATTAAAAATGTTTTAAATGATTTCATTTTGCGCTGTAATAATAAAACAGTACCTTGTATTTTGAACCAAACTAAGATGTAATTAATTCGTATTGGAGGCAAACCAAGCCTACTGAGTTTAATTAATGTTTAAATCATTTTTTAGTAGACTTAAGGTGTGAAGATCCAAAAAAAATGGAAAGATCTGTTATCCGGAAAAACCCAGGTCCTGATCATTCTGGATAACTGGTCCCACACCTGTATTAAAATGTAAGCATAAATGAAGAATGATATATCTAGCATTCTAACTTTAACTTGTATATTTATAGTATGGGCAATCGACAAAGTGATTTTATTTAATTGATGCTTCTTTTGTTCTTTGCATCACAGCCATGTAACCATACTGCCACCTGCTACCATGCCTTGTATGCACTTTTAGTGAGTGTGAATGCCAAGCACATAGGGGGCAAAAGTGGTGATATTAAGACAAAATAAAAGTGGAGATAAAAAAATGATTTCCCACCAAAGTCACACAGTTTTATCTCCACTTTTGTGAATTTGTCCTTTAAACAGACAGTTTACAGATTTTGTCTTTCAAACGACAATTTTTCTGAATTTGTCTTTAGCTCTTACTAGACCTGTCAGTCAGCCATTGATGAGGCATTCGTTAAGGCAGCTCGCACTTTAGTAAAGAAAGACTATGCACACAATAACCCCCATACATTACTCTGAATAAACCCTGATAGCAGTACCTGATTCACTTCCAATCAAAGGTTGGTTTGCAAAATGCTCTACAAATTGTTTTAACGTAGGGAATTCATTGAAGCCGAACTTGAAAAAAGATCCACATTGCAGAACCTCAAAATGCTTTACAGAATCCCTGGCCCTGAAATGAAATGGTAAATGGAATTAGTGGATATTAATGGACCCTCCTTAACTCCCAATTCATTTCCTCTGCTAGAACTGCACTGGTTTTACTGGAAAGAACAGAACAACTCCCCAGCATTTCTATTCTCAGCATTTAATTGCCTCCCTCGAATTACTGGGCCCCAGTGCAGCTGTACCAAAGTATGATCTGGTGAATGAGAAGTTATGTAGGGATCATAGGTCAGCAAGTAGAGCTGCTTCTCTTTCTGGCGTTAGATAACAGTGGGGTTAATCAACATAATGGTAGTACTACTAACTATGCCAGTATACTGTATGTATCCTGTGGGCTGAGGCAGAACAAACCTGTATCTTGTTAAGTCCAGCAAGGACATTGCCTTGCCTATCAATAAAGCTAAGACATCCTGATTTAATTCAAATAATTAGAATAACAAAACTGACTCCTCAATATATGCACCCTTCTTGAATTGATATGCAATATAATATAGGCATTTATACACTTTTAAGTTTATGCATACATCAAATTCACAGCTTACAGCGTACCTCGAGAACTGAGAAACACAGTTTTTTTTTTTACCTAATGATGTTCATCTTCTCATAAATGGTGTAAAACATCATAATACATGGCATAATTACAGTAAGATCTTTGGCATTCTATTCTATATGCACTTACTCACAACAAAATACATTTTAATGTAAAAAAAATTGCAGCAAATAGTAAATTGTGCAAAGATCCATTTTTTGTAGCAAAAAACAGGCAAAAAGATTTGGAAAAATATTTTTGCTTACATTAGTAATACTTTTTAGGATTTTAGGAATTTTAAAATGTATGCTTTTAGAATTGTGATTGATCAATACCTGTAGCATATGTGCTCATTTAGGAGTTGAAAAATGAAAATAAAGTACCAAAAGAACCTTCTTAAATCATAAATTTAGAGATTTAAAATGTTATTTTGTTATCACAACCCTCATCTTTATTTTTTCAGGTCTGTATATGTATCAGAAACCACAAGCCTATTTTGCGTACATCCTGCCATTTGAATAGTGCTTGATTTAGAATATAGGGGTATGTACAGTATCAAGAGAAGGATCCATGCATGATTAACCATGCCTGAATCGTAGCTTTGAAAACTGTTACTCAAGTTTATTTTTATATTATGTAAAATCGGTGGTGTATTTTATTACTAATTTTGGCATAACGGTTACTTATTTGCCTTAGGTCATGTCCCCTCACATTTTTGTAAAACCTAGCCACTTTCCTTCAACCCCCTACTAGCCTGTCTGCTACCTAGCAATCTGTTTTGTCAGTGATCATTCACTGACTCACTTAAATCAGGAAGGAGGGCATTGACCAGTCTGAGTACTTGTTTAATATAAAGTCTAGGGTGTTAGAAAGATTTTATATCACCCAAATGACCCAATATTGAGTGCATAGTAACATGGAGAACTTGGTTGAAGAGCATATGCCCCATTCATCCTGAACAATGCTGTGAGCAAAGCTAGTTTTATTACTTTGGAGAGCTTTGATCAGTTTAAGTATATTTTATTGTTACAATGGTGCAGTTAAACAATGTCCACCCCCAACTTTTTATATCACCCTCTTTTTACATTATTGCGTCAGACCCTGGCAGCTATCATATTAGGTTGCTGGTGGTGTGGGGTGGCGAAAAAATCAAGCAGGCTGGTGGACCATGTACACATGAATTCCAGGTCAATGGATCTTTGCAATGCCACCAGTCCAATGTGACTCTAGGTAGAGGTTGCTCTAGGTAGTAGGATGGGTCTGTAAGAAGTATTGGTGTATCTTGGTGTAGAGTCCTGCAGGTACCCTGCGGGTTGCAGATAGACATTTCAGGAGTGGGTATAGACGTGAGTCACTGGTTCTTCGGGTTTGCAGGCCGCTTGTCGGGTCACGGGTCTTCTCAATAGCGAGCTTTACTCCTTTTTTTCTGATCATGCCTACTTCTAATGATGTCACTTCCGGTTTACAATGACAGCACTTCCCGTTTTACTCTTTTTTTTCTGATCACACATACTTGTAATGATGTCACTTCCGGTTTACAGTGACAGCACTTTCTATCTCTTGATGGTCAGCGGGTCGCCGATCGGGTTGCGGATAAGGTACTTGCGGGTCGGGTCAGGTAGTGGGTTCAAGCGGGTTAGTATGCGGGTTGTGGGTCGGGTTTAACAAATTGGTTCCACACAGGACTCTATCTTGGTGTATGGATGTCGTGTGGGTGGGTAAATCATTCATATTGTATAGTGAAAGTTGGGAGGTTTTTCCTAGCAAAATAAAGAATAGTGGGGCTCTTTATACCTAACATAAGTTTATTGCTGCAGCACTGATTGTGCAGTGGCTAAAAACATACATACCCCATGCATGGGGCCAGCATTAAATTGGCAATTGGCACAAAATATATTAAACAGCTTCAATGCAATTCAAGTTGTCCTCTGTTCAGCACAAGCTTTAAACATTGCACAACCACTGACCTTACTTACAGTATCTAAACATTTCCTTTCTTCTTATAGTACAGCCACTGTACAGGAAGAAAGAGGAACAGATCTTTGTTTGTTTCTTTGCCTCAGCTCCTATTAAGGTTAAAATAACCTTATTTTTACAATATCTATATTATTGTAACAGAATTCATAAAGCATAGTCAGACTCTATCTTTCTATAAGCATTGCTGTGTAAATGGCACTTACCTGACAGAGAGTGAGTAGCTGTTTGATTTGGAATTGCTGTTTCTCAGGAGGTAGCTTCCATCTTGTCCATTTGTAAGCAGCAGAGCTTCAGCTGCATGGCGAGAGAGGTTTGCATGGTACCACCTAGCAGGAAATGAATTTTGTGATTTACTGACAAGTAACCAGCAACAAAGGTTATTATTGCATATGTTCTGCTTTTTCTTAAAAAGATTTCTGACTGGTATTTTTTTCTCCATACCAAAACTACCAGCAGTGCTTTTTATTGCATTGGCATATGGAGTCATATGGTCATAGCTCTTTAAGCTAAAAAGGACACACTCCTTTTTATATACTCATGCCACACCCACTTCTGTGACATCACAGCGGGTGGGTATATGAGTAGGAGAGCACGACAGATTAGGGTTGAGTGTGGGTTCTCGGGGGTCAGGTTAGGGTTGGGTGCAGGTCGAGATTTTCTCGACCCACACATCCCCAGTACTTTCTGATGATAAATATGGTCCTTACTGTGGTGTAGAGAAAGAGTAATAAGCTGAGGTTATATTACTATGCAATAAGGAATGTGATTTAGAGGCTTGTTTGTTTCAGATATAACTACATGGTAAACTACAGTATAGCAAACATTGTGCACAATGTGACATTATATAAAACATGGAGGTGAGTTTTGTATTTTTGACAGAATTAAATGGAATTTCAATGCTGGTCAGCTTTCTTAAAGGAACAGCAACACCAAAAAATGTGTTTTAAAGTAATGAAAATATAAAGTACTGTTGCCCTGCACTGGTAAAACTGGTGTGTTTGCTTCAGAAACTGTACTATAGTTTATATAGACAAACTGCTGTGTAGCCATGGGAGCAGCCATTCAAACTGAAAAAGGAGAAAAGGCACAGGTTATATAGCTGAAATCAGATGAGCTCTGTTATATACAATGGGATTCTTCAGAACGTATCTATTGTATATCCTGTGCTTGAATTGCTGCCCCCATGGCTACACAGCAGCTTGTTTATATAAACTGTAGTACAGTTTCTGAAGCAAAAACACCAGTTTTACCAGTGCAGGGCAACAGTACATTATATTGTCATTCCTTTAAAACACTTTCATATGTTGGTGTTACTGTTCCTGCCAAACAACAAAGAGGCTGCTGATTCAGAAGAAGGCAAGGAAAAAAGGATTTGCTTTTTTTTATGGATGTTTTTATGTAAATTGAATGTTCTCCCAGATGATTTATTAGCTTTCCTTGATTTGCTGCTAAGAATTTGCATTGCACACGGAAGATGTCTCGGCAGACTTAAAAACAATACGTTTTAAAATGTATACTTCTATATTTCCATATACATGTCCCATGCTGACTTACACAAACAGATCTGCTCATTTGGCAAAATTTCCAATGAGCAGATCTTTGTCCAACCAACATTGGGCTGATATGATTGTCTGGGACCCAGGTTGATGTTCAGATCTTATGCTGATGTTCAGATCATACTGTAGATCTAAGGAGATCCATTGGGAGGGAATGGCATTAATGTGCCCATGAAGTTCTCCTTCAACTTGATTTCCTGACCTGTCCAATTCTAGCCAAATATAGGTTGGGCAAGTTATCAGAAAGGCCCTATTCATAGGCCATTGGCTGCTGACTTGGTCTGAAGAGTCTGAGAAGGCAGCTTTTCATCAGACTGTATATGACTGCCTGTACTTTAGTCAGGTTCAGAGAAATTAGCCCTAAATGTATATGTCTGGATTTTGTTAGTCATCTCCATATTTTTTACCACATCCCAGAAAGCAATTACTGTATATTATCTGTATAAATCCTTTTCAAATTAGACACATTTATTTTCATAATATCTTAACTTTTCAGAACATTATATTTATATAGTAAATATTGGTGCTTTATTTAAAGGCCTCATTGGATTTGTAGGTGCTTTCCTGACTTATGTCACTGAGCATATTGAAGCCTGTTACAACCATGTTTCTGCTGCATTATGTGCCAAGAGGATTGATTTCTCTTCACATACACACACAAACTCTTAGACACTTGGCTTCCAGAGCCTGAGAAGAAACTGGGAAAACGATAATAGGCTGCATCAAACAGTGGTGATGCAAAATAAGCAGTCAACACATACATAGCCAGTAACTTAGGTGAGCTTCACTGGGGCTGCCAGTGTGTTAGGCTCACCTAGTGAACATAATTGGTAACCTTAGATCCTGTTAGATTCTGTCTGATGAAAAGTGAACCAGCCTGGGATACTTATCCTGTCATGCCGCCATCTTTCCCAATGCCCAAAAGATGTTCCGTGCTGTCCCAAAAGTGCACATGCTAGAGTAACATGTGTGACTGCATATTTGTGGGGTTCAGGACACAGAAGAGGATGATGGGGTACTGGTGATGCTGTGAGGCAGGAAAAGTACCCGGGACACTTTATGCTTAGTTATAATATTCACTGGGGGTGTCCTAACAGTGAAGTTCACTTTACTTGTCCTTTAATATAAATTATAAATATCTATTACAAGAGAGGACATCATATATGTACCCACATGTTCTAAAAAATGTCCTTGTGTTGATTCCTGTTATATAGCTGTAGTAGGTGCAAAGTTTGCCATTTAAATTCCTCCAGTTTGAAGAAGGAACCACAAATTCTTATTAAAATATGCTTACATCTACTCTCCCCCACATAATTCTTAAATATTTTGGTCTTTCCCAAGCCTCTTATCATGATCTTTCCACAGAGGAACTGCATCATTCTACAACAGAAACCCCTCCACTAGCAATATCTACCCCTTGAGATATATTCCCTTTGAACTACTTGCAGACAACCTTACTTGCGGCAGTTCATCACAATAAATGTAGTTCTAGTTATGTGCTTTACTGTGGTTATGCAACATTTTACTGCAGCAAATCAATGAATACAATAAAGTACTGTACTGAATCCTCTTTAATATATTTATGAATACCAAAAGAAATGCAACTCATAATTTGCAAATTAAACTTTCAGATAAATAAAAACTTATCATCTGTGAACAACTACCTCCGCGATAAGCATATAACCAAGAGATCGCTTTGTGAGTAGATCCGGTTGTTCTAGATTTTCCCTGAAAGAAACGTAATACACTATATATTATATTCTTTATTTAGGTACTTGGGATTTTACGTGCCAATCGCTAGCGCACTGAATCTCGAAATTACTTTTGTTTTACTCTGTGGACAAGTGGATCCACAATTACCCTTGGTGCTGCTAATCATCTCCCTGATTGGGCTTTGTGCAGAGCTCACACCCAATTGCAATTTCTGCTGTATTGTAGTTCCCCTCAACAGTGTATTTTGTCACCCACAAGTAAACGAGACCCAGGAGGCTGGCCTCATATTTGAGGGGAGGCGGTTGCTGGTAGTTACACCACTGTCTCCACCACAGTAATTTTTGCAGGATTTGGATTCAGACAAATCATACTACATACTGGATTTGGTGCATGCCATCAATATTTTACAGAAGTTGGTATGCATAAGTTATTTAACTGTGTATTATTATAAATGATTCATAATTTGGCACATCTCCCTCATCACCACAATAGGATTGGGAAATGTAGACATTGTAGATGCTACAACATATCTTAGGTAGTTAATTACACCTCAATTTCCTGTATCCCTTGGTAGAGAGGAAGACTATTTGGTATTATGTGATCTTGGGTGAGGCTGACAAACACACAGTGGTATGTAGAAAAACAATTTTGCCCAAAGGTTTTTACAAGGGATCTCTCTCCATTTCTAAACCCCAGGAATACTGATGACTTATTGACTACTTTGGAATATATACAGTAGGTACAAGGTTCCACATGTTCATAGAAGTTTAGATAGCCCCAAAAAATGTGCTTTCTGTGATGGGGAATATATTAAAAGGTTATATCTCTAAATCCTCTGTACCTCCTACTGAACCTGCAATTAGAAATGGGGAAATTTGATTTTAAGTAAAAACTATTTCTTACTAAATCTTACTATCCATTACAATTCACGTGAAAAAAGTATACTGGTGCTGATATATGACAATTCAGCACCATAATACATGTGAATAAAAATTACTAAAGATACTAGGTTTTAAAGGAGAAGGAAAGGTTCAATCATTGGGGGGTGCCAAACATTAGGCACCACCCCAGGGATTTTAATCACTAACCTAATGCCCCAAACTGGTGCTCCTGTTAGCAGAAAATAGCACCAGTCCTGGGTGCTTGCAAGCGATTCTCTTTCTCCCTTATTCTTTTTTCAAAATCCCGTGGCTGACACATCTGCAGTAGAGTGTGCCTACTGCAGTAATTGAACTGTTCCTTCTCATTTAAGCCTTTTGCATTTTATATAGTCAAGAACAAGGATACATAATCCTAAAAAAAACAGTCTGCATTGGTTATATGCCTTCATAGATGGACAATATTGGCACAGTGTTGAGCATCCTATTCCCTCAAGATGCTGGAACAGTCTGGCGAGTAACAGGTTGTCTATACCCAGTCTAGCAGGATAGAGGACATAATTCACTGCTGGAAACCTGATACAGGTGGAAATTCACTCCTCTGCACATCTTCTATATGATATTTCCAGGCAGGAAGCATAAGGAAGCGGGCAAAACACACAAGAAGCATGCGAAAAAATTTTTTACATAACCTTTTCACAGAAGGAAAAGCTTAGATGCAGCACTGGGCTTATTTATACTTTGTGCAGAGGCATGTAAAGCAATATTCTTTGTAACATGTTCCTGTCCTAGTACTAGGACGTTGCTTATCCTGTGCTGACAGATAGAAACTTCAGAAATTCATGACATTAGTCCAAGCAGTTGAGCATTGAGAGGTTTGCATCTCTTCCACAATTTGCCTTCTAATAAATTCTCACATCTCAATACCACTACTTTCCTCATCTGCCGTCTTCTTCATTAGAAGAACAAGAACTTTCTAAAAATGTTCTTGAGTCAGTTGCAAAATAAACTTGCAAAAGAAAATATGCCCTAATACATATTTACTATTTATAGCATGGTGTTTTGCCACAATAACGTGTTCAAGATTATTAAAGTCAAAGGCAGGTAATGGCATATAAAGCACAAAGCTATTTGTAGTCCAGAATGATTACATACCCACGTTCCTATCATGTCACCTGTTGACTGTAATGGTATCCAACAAAATATTCCTCCTTTGCCATAAACAAGATGCTTATGAAAGCAGCTATTTTACTTGCCTCTGCTGTCAGAGCCAACAAAATAACCATACACCTATTTGATAGTCCTGTTTTGGTCTAGGAAAATGAATGGATTCATGGTTAGCAATATGGCCAGTTCCACTCATGCATATAGAGACAAAGGTGGTGTCTTGTGTAAATAAAAAGCTAAAACTAACAAATAGCTATTGAACATACAAACATGCATACAATAATGTAACACCAAAAACTGAGGATTTTAATTGAAATGAACGTGTGGTATGCGTTAGGAAAAATCAAGGGGTATGTACAGAATTCTTGAAACAGAATTGCACAATAACTTCATGAAAATCAAAATCACAATAAATAGAATTCATTGGGGCAGATTTACTAAAGAGAGAAGTGGCTAATGCTAGCGACTTTTCGCCAGCATTGCCACCCGCAGGGACATTGCCAATTCACTAACAGGCACCAATTCGCTACGAACGGGACTGTCACTAGCGGTCATTCACACTCTATCGTCAGGCGACTTTTCACTCTGGCGAATGGAAGTTACTCTGCAAATTCACTAAAAAGCGGATTTTACTGAACATTAGGGATGTCGCGGACTGTTCCCCCGTGAACTAATTCGCGCGAACATCGACAGTTCGCGTCCGCCGAATGTTCGCGAACGTCGCGCGACGTTCGCCAATTTGGGTTCGCCTTAGCTGGCGCTTATTTTTGCCCTCTCACCCCAGAGCAGCAGATACATGGCAGCCAATCAGGAAGCTCTCCCTCCTGGACCACCCCCACACCCCCTGGACCACTCCCCTTCCATATATAAACTGAAGCCCTGCAGCGTTTTTTCATTCTGCCTGTGTGTGCTTGGAAGAGCTAGTGTAGGGAGAGAGCTGTTGAGTGATTTGAGGGACAGTTGATAGTAACTTTGCTGGCTAGTAATCTACTTGATACTGCTCTGTATTGTAGGGACAGAACTCTGCAGGGATTTGAGGGACATTTTAGGTTAGGTAGCTTTGCTGGCTAGTAATCTACCTTCTACTGCAGTGCTCTGTATGTAGCTGCTGTGGGCAGCTGTCCTGCTGCTGATCTCTCATCTGCTGACTGCTGCCTGTAACCCAATAGTCCTTGTAAGGACTGCTTTTATTTTCTTTTTTGTTTTTTTACTTTGCTACTATAAGAGCCCAGTGCTATTAGTCTAGCTGTGTTGGGGAGTGGGACTGGTGTGCTGCTCCTCCTAGTAGTTCACCACTACCAGCACCAACCAGAGTCAAAATTGTTACAAAGTATCTTATTTGCACCTGTTAGCTGTTCTGAGCTCTCTGCCAAAAGCTAATTAAGTTAGAAACTGTTTTTTTTCTGGCTGTTCAATTCAGAGAAAAGAGGGACTTTCCAGTACAAAAGAGGGACAGGGGGTTGAGTGGTCAAAAGAGGGACAGTTGGGAGGTATGCAAGTGCCACCTAGCTGTGTGAGCTTTTTCACATTCTGTCTAAATAACAATAATAATTCCGTGTCCATAAACATCACCTGAGTGATGTTTTTACAGCAGCAATAATATATTCCGTACCCACTACTGTATACGTTGCCCTTGCAGGCATTGTTTGCCCAGTCTTTAACCAAGTGCTACCTAGCTGTGTGAGCTTTTTCACATTCCGTGTCCAGAAACATCACCTGAGTGACGTAGTGTGATTTCTGCCCTTTACAGCACAAAACGCAGCGCTGTGTCAACAATGTATTTTTCAGATACATTTTTGCCCTTGATCCCCCTCTGGCATGCCACTGTCCAGGTCGTTGCACCCTTTAAACAACTTTAAAATCATTTTTCTGGCCAGAAATGTCTTTTCTAGCTTTTAAAATTCGCCTTCCCATTGAAGTCTATGGGGTTCGCGACGTTCGCGAACCGTTCGCATTTTTGACGCAAGTTCGCGAATATGTTCGCAAACATTTTTTCCGCCGTTCGCTACATCCCTACTGAACATTAGCTCTTTCGCCAGAGTTGCCTTCGCCACCTCATACCAGACGAGGGGTTAAAAAGAAGCTAGATCTTCCTCAATCACATACATCATATCCTGTGTGCTGAAAATGCTTTAAAGTTCAAAAAACAATGACGACTTTTCCTTTTTTAAGAGGGATTGGCTGCAAAAGTCCTAACTTACTTTTTTGGGTAACCGGTTTTCTCCACACATTTTATTACATATGGAACATTAATTTTACAGTGGGCTCATTTGAAGGGCATTATATTAACTCTCTTGTCTTTATTAAGGTTCCTTGGACATGTGTAATATTAAACCAGTAACTTAAACCATTTGCACCAACATTTATAATAAAGATGTCCATACAACTTTAAATTTCCTGCCCTATGCAAATTGACCTAAGCGCAAGATTACTAGCGAAGTTTTGCTAGGCACAAATGAATGCTAGCGCATGTTCGCTATGAAGTGCTCTCACAGCCGAAGTAATGCTAGCGAAAAGTCGCCAACATTCGGTGCGCGGGACGAAACCTCGCATTTTAGTGAATTTATGCCAACTTCCAATCAAACCTGCTTCCCAATCATTAGTTGTGAGAGTAAAATATTGTACATTACAGGATTGTTGAAATAAAGTTGCTCCAGGGACTGGTTTGATATGTTACTATGTATGGATTACCATCCAATAAACCATATATGGCCCGCTTCAGACATCCCCTGCCTCTCAGATTGCTCACAAGCAATATTTCAGCTTAGTCCACTTGCAATTTTTTCTCTTGGTCTACCTGTTTCTGATATTCAGTCAACCGCTGATACATCTTAACATGTACAGTATGTCTGCTAACTTCTTTGTGATTCTGTTGTAAGAATTGTCTACAGTAATTAATGGACAGGATTTGACCATAACCCTACAAGGTCCAAGGCAGGAATCCTTGTGTTGACAGTCGCATTGGAAAAGGAAACTATACATTTTTCCAATGAAATCTACCATTTCTATACCCTAAGGGGTAGATTTACCAAGGATCGAATAGTAAATTCAAATTTGAATTGAAATTTTTTCAAATTGTTTTTTGGTGTCAAAATTCACACATTCAAATTTTAATCCTCCAATTCAAATGTAATCGACAATGGAAACAGTTATAATTCAAATATTTGCCACCTACAACCCTCTGAGTTAATTTACAACACAAGTCAATGGCAGAGGTCAGTTGAAGCTTTTGAATATGTTAATTGCCTTCCTGACATTCAAGTTTTTTTCGAGGGAAAACTTGATTCGAATTTGATTCAGATTTTTGGGTCGGGATTATTCGAACGAATATTAGACGTTCACATTTTTTTTGGCCACAGAGAGTGCATAAAGCTACGTGTATAATGTTTTGGGCACATCATCAGACATGTGTTTGATTACATACATGCCCCACATAACAGTGCTCTATTCAGAATCAAACCCAAGTCTTCAGAGCTGTGAGATGGAAATGTTCATTGACCTCTGCAGAAAAAAGGGAGCTTAAAAGTGCACCCTTAAAAGCACCCCCCCCCCCCAATGTATGCAGTATAACTATAGCAGGAATATAGTACAGGTATGAAATCTGTTGTCCAGAATGCGCTGGGGTTTACTATTATTTGGATCTCCATATCTTAAGTCTGCTAAAAAACCATTGAAACATTAAAGGGGAACTCTGGCTTCCAAACCAATATTTGGGCCCACATAACACAGAAACCCCTAATATACCCATCACAGTTTCTTCAAAAAGTATGAATAAATGCCATTTTCTATGCTGAAATCCAGCTGTTTATCAGTTCTTCGCTTTCTGTATTATTTGAAATCCTGGCAGGGAAGGAGGGACTAAACACTTCTCCACAGCTTACAGACAGCATGCAGGAACTACATAACCCACAATCCATTGCACTGTAATGGTCTATTCTTAAAATCATGTGTGCATGGAATTGTGGGGTTTGGAGGATGCAGGCTAAGGACAGATGGCTGCTGATACAAAGTAACAGTAGTCAGACAGCTCAGCAAAGTAGTCAGACAGATCAGCAGGAGGCAGGGGGCTGGGCTTAAAGGGAACTGTTCCAAACCATTAAAAATCATGAAAAGTCTGCATATTTTTTAATTGATGTATATTGCAAAGTTGCTTGAAATCATGTTTACTTTTTCAAAAGCTTACGTTATGTTTATGTGGAGTTCCCCTTTTAACAAACCATTACCTCCAATAAGGATTAATTATATCTTAGCTGGGATCAAGTACAAGGTACTGTTTTATTATTTGGATAAGATGGAGTCTATGGGAGATGTCTTTTCCATAACTTGGAACTTTCTGGATAACAGGTCTTTGGATAATGGATCCCATACCTGTATTAAAATCCTTCAGGACTGCCAAAGGCAGCAGGTGGTTGCAGGGGAATTGATCTCAAGAGTTCCTTACTGTTCCTTACTTACTCTCACATCTGTTCCATCCGCCAGTAGAAAAAAAACACTCTGCCGAAGAGTCTCATTTCTGGGTGTCCTTCAGGTGACATTTAATTAAGTTTGCTCCAGTTTATCAAGGTGGAGGGTTGCAGAGAGTTGCACTGATTAGCAAAACAAACATTTGATCTGGTTCATATTGGGTTACTAGACCCCTTTTTTCAATACCATGTAATTAATTTATTCTTTGCATTCTATTATTGGAAGAAAAAGATTACATTGTGGTGGTCAAGAACAGCATCCAATTATTGCAGTTGATATTTATATCATTATATTATTACAGACAAGTATCCACACAAATGGCCATGTTAGAGCAGAACTTTCATGTGGCACATTGGCACATTGCAGGCGTGATAGGGCAAGTACAGATGGTTTCAGGTATACTTCTTTGCAAATATGTAACTGTCTATTTATGATGCTAACGAGACACTTGGGATTTTTCTGTATTTCTCAATAACCAGAAGAGCCCACTTCCTGGAACATAAAGGGACTCACAGCTCAGACTAATGGTTTCTATATAACAATGCAGCTCCACTGCATTATATAGTGAATAAAGTACCCCCTCTTGTAAATATAAGGATATTATAAGTTACCGAGGAGTTTCATGACCATATAAAAACACGAGGCCGAAGGCCGAGTGTTTTTATACAGGTCATGGAACTCCGAGGTAACTTCTAATATCCTCATATTTTGCAACTGGGGGTACTTTATTTATTATAATACACATGTTTTAGGGAGTCATGTGACAGAAATTACATCAGAACTCACCGTTTATAACTGATGACATCAGAACTCACCGTTTATAAGGATATAATTTACAAGATATTCATGGCTTTTGTGTATTATAAGGGCAATACAGTACTTCCATCCAGCTGGTGCTACAAATTCATACAACTATCTTACTGCAAAGGTATTTACATGAAATTAGTTATTAAAGGAAAACTATACCCCCCAAACAGTGTAGGTCTCTATTAAAAGATACTGAGTAAAACAGCTCATGTGTAAAACCCTGCTTCATGTAAATGAACCATTATCATAATAATATACTTTTTTAGTAGTATGTGCCATTGGGTAATCATAAATAGAAAATTGCCATTTTAAAAAATAAGGGCCGCCCCCTGAGATCGTAAGATTCACTGTGCACACATACAAACCACATGTAAGGTCACATGAGCCAATTAACAAACAGAGTTCTGTCTTTTGCTTCCTCACTTCTTCCTGTTACAGTTAGTGTTGTAGTATTACTGGTCAGGTGATCTCTGAGGCAGCACAGATAGAGTCATGAAATGGTGGTTCAAGGCAAGAGATGTAAAAGGGTAATATTTATGTAAATATGTATTCCAGTTTGGTAAGATTCTTTAATATGTCATTCAATTTGATATAAACTATCTGTTGCTTAAGTATTCATTTTGGGGGTATAGTTTTCCTTTAAAGCAATAACCTAATAAAATGTAACTGCTGTTCAGATTCTAAATCATTGGTAGGATTTATTAACCTAATAAAATAAGTAGGTTAGCAATGTTAGAAATGTTGTACATAATGTTTTGGGTTTCTGTACCAGCTAGGGTTGCCACCTTTATGTCTGGCTGAGACCGGCGGGGGTCCGTGACGTAGTGGGCGTGTCTGTGATGTCAGTGGGTGGACCCGTGATGTCAGTGGGCGGGGCTAAGGTGTGGCAATCAGCGATTGGCTGTTCGCCGTGTCAATCAAGGGAATCCCGCCCGGTTTTCCTTATTTGGAAAACCGGGAAGGAAGTATAGACCCGGGCAGCCCCTCAAAATACCGGGCTGTCCGGGTCAAAAACGGACAGGTGGCAACCCTAGTACCAGCCCAAGGCAACCACAGCCCTTTAGCAGTAAAGATCTGTGTCTTCAAAGATGCCCTAGTTGCTCCCCATCTTCTTTTCTACTGATTCACTGCACATGCTCTGTGCTGCTTTCACTTACAAGGCTGATTAATAACTAATACAAATAATTACTACATGTCAGCTCCGAACCCAGTGCAATTACCATCAGAATTTAATAATCAGCCTTGTAGCATCCGCTTATATTACAGACAAATCTCATTTTCTGCTTGTAAATTTGCAACACCCCTAAGCTTAGCTTCTCAACAGCTGCTCAGAGCATACGGAGCATGTGAGTATTGGAGACACTTTCCAAGTTGGTGACCCCTGTGACAAGTTTGAAGTCCTGGATCATTGCTGCTGTGGAGATGCTGAAACTTTAAGCTGGTACAATAAGTTCAGTGTGTAAAACATGGCATTTTTAACCATATTAATTTTTAGGGTTTAGTTCACCTTTAAATCTGACCAGTTCAAGCACCAAAATAATTTCTCTTTTTTGCATACACTGTGCAATAGGGCATGTCCTGCATGTAATATACACTATTAATAAGGGAAGTATTAACAATTTTGCTTCCTGGAACTCATGAACCATGTACATGCAAAGTACTCCTTAACATGAAAACATTAATGATGAACGGAATAAAATCCTAATTTAGTTACTATTGTCAGCTCTAAAACAAAAGTAAAGGGGAGTTGGTAGGACTCAACATGACTGAGGCCTAATTGGTCTACGGTCTTGTATTATGGTTATCCCCAAGTCTAAATGGGAGAACTACAACAGGTTTAGCTACCTACTGTAAGTGTAACAGAACATTTTAGTTTAAACTCCTAGAACAACTTCCACACTTCAACCTAAAACGTAATACCTGTTTAAAGGTCAAAGACCCCCTGTTAAAACATCTGCTGGCAAAAACTGGAATTCAAAGAGCAAGATTAATTAACAGTAAAAGGTCACATATCCATATCAAAGCAAATGGCTTACCAGTTCCAGTGTAATTTCTTGGTAGAGACTAAAAATACACAACATCCTACCGGGAATTAGGGGATTAACAAGAGCAATGTACAACAGTAGGAAGCCCTACTGAACTGAACTTCCAGAATAAGATGCACATCCATAAAACTAAAGCACTGCTACTTTTTTTTTGCAAAAATAGAATTTCGTTTCCTCTCATTTCGTTTCCATCTTGGGTTATATTTGTATGTGGGCCAAAAAAACAGGTAGGCTTGTTGCAGCCCTATTAATTCACTAAAGTACAGGGAAAGGATGAATACTTTCTCTAAAACCACACTTATGCCATGGAAATTATTAAAAAAAAAAAGACAGAACAATGCGCTAAATAATATGATTACTTCTAAAACCTAATAATGTAAGTTTTCCGGATATACAAAACCTCTATACGGTAAGTCTTAATGGTTAAAAAAATGGTCCAATAGGATCAGCACAGCTCCCATTGACTTTATTTTTACTTGGTGAACTATTGTATTACAGTTTTTTGTGGTTTGTACACTTATAAGGGGCCGATTCATCAAGGGTCGAATATCGAGGGTTAATTAACCCTCGATATTCGACTAGGAACTAAAATCGTTCGACTTTGAATATCGAAGTCGAACGATTTAGCGCAAATCCTACGATCGAACGATCGAAGGATTATTCGTTCGATCGAACGATTAAATCCTTCGAATCGAACGATTCGAAGGATTTTAATCCAACGATCGAAGGAATATCCTTCGATCAGAAAAACTCAGGCAAGCCTATGGGGACCTTCCCCATAGGCTAACATTGAGTTCGGTAGCTTTTAGCTGCCGAACTAGGGGGTCGAAGTTTTTCTTAAAGAGACAGTACTTCGACTAGCGAATGGTCGAATAGTCGAACGATTTTTAGTTCGAATCGTTCGATTCGTAGTCGAAGTTGTAGTCGAAGGTCGAAGTAGCCCATTCGATGGTCGAAGTAGCCCAAAAAACACTTCGAAATTCGAAGATTTTTTAATTCGAATCCTTCACTCGAGCTTTGTAAATGTGCCCCTTAATAAATCACATATGTTTTGAAATTTTTTTAGTAAATAGGCCCCCAAGTCTATATATTATTATTATATATTTATTATATTATATTTTATTATTTTTTTCTTTTTCTATCTTTTCTATTTTCTGAACTGGGGAGACCCAATCAGTGCAATCCAAGAGTTCAGACACGGGGCAGATTCACTAAGGGTCGAATTTCGAAGTTAAAAATACTTCGAAATTCGACCCTCGAATTGAAATCCTTCTACTTCGAATATCGAAGTCGAAGGATTTAGCGCTAATCCTGCGATCGATCGATCGAAGGATTTTAATCCAATGATCGAAGGAAAATCCTTCGATCAAAAAAAGGTTAGCAAGCCTATGGGGACCTTCCCCATAGGCTA
The DNA here is from genome assembly GCF_017654675.1 of Xenopus laevis. Taxonomy (NCBI): domain Eukaryota; kingdom Metazoa; phylum Chordata; class Amphibia; order Anura; family Pipidae; genus Xenopus; species Xenopus laevis. The sequence continues at coordinate 79,155,220 of NC_054371.1, read as the reverse complement.
ACATTGACTTCGGTAGGTTTTATCTGCCGAAGTAGGGGGTCGAAGTTTTTTTTAAAGGGAAAGTACTTCGACTATCGAATGGTCGAATAGTCGAACGATTTTTACTTTGAATCGTTCGATTTCGTTCGAATTCGAACGAATTTAACCAATTCGATGGTCGAAGTACCCAAAAAATACTTCGAAATTCGAATTTTTTTCATTCGAATCCTTCACTCGAAGTTAGTGAATCTGCCCCTAACCTCTAGGTAAGTAGGGCAAACACAGTATTACAAACATATACTTTATAACAACAATTCTTATTTTGTTGCATATTAAGCTTTAAGTAACAAAATAAGTCAAATAGGTAACATTTTTTGAACTATTCCCTAGTTGAAGTACAAAAATTCAATTTTTTTCAATTCAAAAATTCACCTCGACCTTTGATAAATCTGCCCCATACTATCAGATTAAAATGAAAATATCTTTATTGGAACATGTTAAAATTATTCTAGACACATTTCATATCATACACTTCATATTCGTATTCATTACCATCAAATTTATACTAACCCCATATATTCTGGCTGTTTGGATTTTCCCACTTACTATAGGCTCTGGGCCATTAATGTCCTAACCTGATTAGAGAAGTTAATTGTTTAACACTATGAGATTAGTCCATTTTTTAAGTGATGGGCTTGGGGCTTGAGCCACAGTATAAACAGGGAGTTCATATGTAGCACCTATTTTGCTGATTTTAGACAAATACCAACTAGAGGGGTTGAGCTTGGGCTACACATGACCCTCTTTCACCAGGATGGGCTTTCGCTACATGGAAATAACACGTGTTGATGTTGTTAAACTACAACTCACTACTGCGAAAGATATGAAATAACAGATTTGTTGGACGCCAGGGGTTCTTTGCAAACAGATAGAACAGGCTTTATTCAGGTACAAAGCCCCACAGGGTTAAAATACTCACAACTGATGTAGATCCTAGTACATGCCAGGTACGTTCAAAGGTGTAGCAGACACAGCATGGAAAGGCACCATAGTAGAAATAGCATGGGGAGTTGATAGGATCACCTTCCAGGGTTTAAGTACCTCATGTGGTTGTCCCTTTAGGGCCTAACACTTCTGGGGCCTTGTTGACTCCAGGCTCAGTGGAACCACTGCCCAGGTCAACGGCTGCAGGCACCACACCGCAAAGCTCTTTGTTAGAGCACTGCATGAAGTGGTCACTACCTAGAACCAATAGAATGGGTATGCAAATAATGTGTAATATACTACAGGGGTATAACCAGGGCCGCCATTAGAAATCACGGGGCCCCGTACAACAAAATTTTTGGGGCCCCCTGGGCCCCGCCCACACTGACGACCAAGCTCCACCCCATATTCCGCCCACTCCACATCGCAGTTAAAAGACCACACAGACATCAGCGCTAAAAAAGTAACCCCCCCCCACACAAGTTGTAAAAAGCTATTGATGGTCAGGGCCCCCTTATAAAAAATTGGGGCCCCAAAAAAAAAAAAATTAAAAAAAAAAAAAATAAATAAACAAACATTGGTGGCAGGGGCCCCCTTATAAGTTAAAAACAAATTGGGGCCCCAAAAAAATTTTTTTTTTAAAAAAACTAAAAAATAAACAAACATTGGTGGCAGGGGCCCCCTTGTGGGGCCCCAAAAAAAATTTGAAAAAAAATTAATTTTTTTTTTGAAAAAAAAAAACATTGATGGCAGGGGCCCCCTTACAAGTTAAAAACAAATTGGGGCCCCAAAAAAAAATTTGAAAAAAAAATACTTTTTTTTTTGAAAAAAACCAAAAAAAACTGGTGGCAGGGGCCCCCTTACAAGTTAAAAAAATTTGGGGCCACCAAAAAGAAAATTAATATTTTTTTTTAAAAAAAACAAAACAAAAAAATACAATGGTGGCAAGGGGCCCCTTACGAGTTAAAAAAAAATTGGGGCCCCAAAAAAAAAGTTTTAAAAAAAAGATTGGTGGCAGGGGCCTATAGAATATTAAAATAATACATTGGTGGCCAGGGGATTAAAAAAAAACAAACCACAAACTGGTGTTCAGTAGGATTGAACTCATGGCTTCAGTACTTCAACTTCGCCTCCTTTCGTGACTTCGGGTCTTTGCGCTGCTTCAGGACTTCAATTTCGGCTGTTTTCGTGACTTCGGGTCTTTGCGCTGCTTCAGGACTTCGGCTTCGGCTGTTTTCGTGACTTCGGGTCTTTTCGGCGCTTCGTGACTTCGGCTTTTTCCGTGACTTCGGGTCTTTTCGGCGCATCGGCTTCGGCTTTTCGGCACTTCCGCATTCTGCACGCAAGAGGCAAGACGTACGGCTCGGGCGCTCGTAAGGGGGGCCCGGATCTTCAAGAAATGCAGCGCTGCCGGGCCCCCCTTCATGCCCGGGCCTGGTACGCTTGTCCCCGCTGTCCCCCCCTGATGGCGGCCCTGGGTATAACCCAGCAATGGGGAAAGGAGGCACTGGCAGGGAATGAAGCCATAAGGGCCATTTCACATATGCGTCCCTCCACATACAGTAGTTTTAATTATTTCTCTCCGGTTTAATATCTATTTATCCACACAAATCCCCAAATTCTTATCATTTAAAGCAGTGATCCCCAACCAGTAGCTCGTGAGCAACATGTTGCTCTCCAACCCATTGGATGTTGCTCCCAGTGGTCTCAAAGCAGGGGCTTATTTTTGAATTCCAGGCTTGGAGGCAAGTTTTGGTTTCATAAAAAACAGGTGCACTGTCAAACAGAGCCTTAATTTAGGTTGACAATCCACATAAGGGCTACTAAATGGCCAATCACAGCACTTATTTGGCATCCCAAGAACATTTTTTATTCTAGCGTTGCTCCCCAACTCCTTTTATTTCTAAATGTTGCTCACAGGCTCAAAAGGTTGGGGATCCCTGATTTAAAGGAACAGTAATACTAAAAATAAAAGTGTTTTACTATAGTTTATATAAACACACTGCTGTTTAGCCATGGGGGCAGCCATTCAAGCACAGAATACACATTAGGTAACAGATATGCTCTGAATAATCCCTTTGATCACTACAGAGTTTATCTGTTATGTACTGAGTATCCTGTGCCTTTTCTCCTTTTCAGCTTTGAATGGCTTCCCCCATGGCTACACAGCTGCTTGTTTATATAAACTATAGTAGAGTTTCTGAAGCAAACACAGCAGTTATACCAGTGCAGCATAACAAGACATTATATTTTAATTACTTTAAAAAAAACTTACATTTTTTGGTGTTATCGTTCCTTTAAGGAGTCAAATTGCTCTGTGAAATTCTTTCCCTATATTTCTAGCGAAAATGTTAGGTAAATCTAAAATTATCTACTATTAATTCCTTAACTCCTGGGATGCTGTTACCTGAAGCTTTAATCTTATCTAAACTGCAATTTAGGTAGTCTGGCTACCCACATGAGGGTTGCCATGTTATCCTATATTTATATACATATTTTTGGAGATCTGATTTAATAAACTTTTTAAGGAGATAGGGAGTAGATATTAAATACTGAATATTAATTGCTATAATATGTTGCAGTTTCCCTTATTTCCCTTCAGGTGTACTGTGACCATATACAAAGATGCATTACTGAACAAAATGTATATAACTGTCTCATTTATGCAAAAATTACATGAACTACACAGAGCTTCCCAAAGAAGCCTCCCACAAGACTTCCCAAAAACTCTCAAAATCAAATTATGAATTATCCAAACTCAAATTTTAATTCAAATTTGATTCGAGTTTTCCAGTCAGTAAAATTCATGCGAGTTTAAGATATTTAATTTTTTTTATTAAATAACCACCCCATCAAATTGTAAGTATATTCAAATTTATTAGAGTTAAAAAAAGTCATATATGGGGCCGATTCACTAACTTCGAGTGAAGGATTAGAAGTTAAAAAACTTCGAATTTCAAAGTTTTTTTGGGCTACTTCGACCATCGAATGGGCTTCTTCGACCTTCGACTACGACTAGGACTTTGAATCGAAGGATTCGAGCTAAAAATCGTTCGACTATTCGACCATTCGATAGTCGAACTCTTTAAAAAAAACTTCGACCCCCTAGTTCGCCATCTAAAAGCTACCGAAGTCAATGTTAGCCTATGGGGAAGGTCCCCATAGGCTTGGATAACTTTTTTGTTCGATTCGAAGGATTTAATCGTTCGATCGAAGGAATTATCCTTCGCTCGTTCGATCGAACTATCTGCGCTAAATCCTTCGACTTCGATTTTAGTTCCTAGTCGAATATCGAGGGTTAATTAACTAGGGATGCACCGAATCCAGGATTCGGTTTGGAATTCGGCCAGGATTCTGCCTTTTTCAGCAGGATTCGGATTCGGCCGAATCCTTCTGTCCGGCCGAACCGAATCCGAATCCTAATTTGCATATGCAAATTAGGGGCGGGAGGGAAATTGCGTGACTTTTTGTCAGAAAACAAGGAAGTAAAAAATGTTTTCCCCTTCCCACCCCTAATTGCATATGCAAATTAGGGTTCGGATTCGGTTCGGTATTCGGCTGAATCCTTCGTGAAGGATTCGGGGGTTCGGCCGAATCCAGAAAAGTGGATTCGGTGCATCCCTATAATTAACCCTCGATATTCGACCCTTAGTGAATCGCCCCCATATGAATTCGAAATTCAACCTTTGATAAATGTGCCTCTTAGGGGTAAATTTATCAAAGAGTGAAGTTCCGCCACTAGAGTGAAATTCCGCAGCTCACAATTCATTTCTATGGGATTTTGAAAGGCATATTTATCAATGGGTGAAAGTGAAAGTTCACCCTTTGATAAATACGCCTTTAAAAATCCCATAGAAATGAATGGAAAGTGTCGGAATTTCACTCTAGTGGCGGAACTTCACTATTAACTTCACTCTTTGATAAATATACCCCTTAGAGTTGTTTCTGTATATGCTGCAGCTTCAGTCAACGTTTATTTTGTGCAGACAACTCCCTACCTTCTTGCTGGTGATTCACAATATACCAATGTCTCATTATTGCAGAAGAGCATCACAGAAACTGCTATGTAAACACAATAGCTAAAAGTATATAAATAATTGGAGAGACCACACAGTCAACCAGTATCCTCATTAGTATGATAATCATACACTTCTGAGGACACTATAACAGTAGGAACGCAGATGTGTATATATCCCTGTATCCTTTGGTCTGGTTTCCAGATCAATAAAACTGGGACATTCCTTGTAGATGAATCAGAACCTGTAACAACTGCACGGTTCAGTTTAAAACCAGTCAAACCGCTAAGAGAGTGGCTAGATACTGTGTGGCAAATTATCTTTAATATGTGATGATGATATGAAGAAAAAAATAGGCACCATTTTCATTAGCTTGCTTAAAGGAGAACTTTGCAAAGTATTAAGCTAATAATGCTGCACCTTTTGTTTTGGATTTTTGTACCAGCCCAAGGCCACTGTAACCCTTTAGCAGTAAAGATCTGTGCCTCCTAAATAGCCCCCCAGTAGCTGAATTGTTCTTTTCTGCTGATTCACAGCACATGCTATGGACTGCTTTTAGTTACCGGAGCTTAGGGACTGGTTTACCATGTACAGTTTATATACACCATATAAAACTTAAGCCACAGGGATGATAATTAAGTTGAATTCACAGCATATAAACCAGTCAGTTTGTATCAGTACTTTAATCAGCCCAGTATTATAAGCTTCAATGACTGATGTAACCTCATTTTCTGCATGTTAGGGTGATTAAAACAAAAAACTAAACCAGTGATCCCCAACCAGTGGCTTGTGAGCAACATGTTTCTCACAAACCCCTTGGACGTTGCTCCCAGTGACCCCAAACCAGGCACAATAGAGCCTCCTTTAGGCTGCTAGTCCACATAGGGACTACCAATAACCAATCACAGCCGATATTTGGCTCCCCAGAAACTTTTTTTATGTGCATGTTGCTCCCCAACTCTTTTTATATTTGAATGTGGCTCATGGGTAAAAAGGGTTGGTGATCCCTGCCCTAAACTAGGTTTCTCAATAGCAGCCCAAAGCCAAAAAAGCATATGCAGTGTCTCTGACACTCAAAATATGGCCTGGAATGGTAAAGTAATTCTTTCAGAATATGCAATTGGAGGAAAACCACAAATTTTTATACATGCTAAAATTGGGAAGAGGGGCTATTGCTTCAGTTTACAGCTTACCGTTGGAAAGACATCCCCTCTGCCCCCACTCTGTTGCACTAACCATATAGAAACACATAGTAACTTGACTCACAGATGGTATCAAACAATATCTTCAATCTCACAAACTTGTTGAAGACAATGTGGAAAACAAGGAACACTGTTACATATGGGGTGATAGTGTCCCACAATGCTACCCTTTCAGCAAGATGTTTTACTATGATATACATGTGATTTACCTTTGCAACCTCAAGTGGCATTTTTTTGACTGTATGCGCTGGGCCTCCCATGAGAAACGAAAAAAGTAATTTGCTTACCAACTACATTTTAGCGCGACTACGAGAATATAGTAGCAACAACAACAGAACTCAAGACTAAATACACGAAAATATGGAATGCATGGAATCTTCAGTACCTTTATTTGTCTTCTTCCTTACTGAAACAAATGATCTTACACTGATCAGTATTATATAAATATGACCACTGCATAACCATGTACAGCAATCAGCATTCAAAATACACATATTTCTTTTGATTTGCATGTGCCTATGCTTTACTAAAAATCTCAAATTTAAAAAAAAATGAAAAAGCATTCTGCTCATGAACAAACAGAGGTAAATCCCAACAAGTCTCAACAAGTAAATCATAAAAACCAACATAATCTGTCATAATATGTGTTTTTATTAGCTAAACACAGTACATTAGTAAATAAGCATCTGAGTGCTTTATTTATCGGGTTGTTCTTAAATAGGACTGAGCTCTACAGACTATTGTCAGAACTTTATTTACCGTGTGTGACACTGACAAGATGCCTCAGTGCCAGCTCATTAACAATTAGGTTACTAATGTCTTCTTAATTTCTTTTTGCAATTTTTACAAGTGCTCTTAAGTAGTTATTTAAAAACTGAGACAGTGGTGAGCCAGTGGCATGTTGACATTGAAAGTTCAAAGTCTGAGCTTGTAACATTTACATTAGCTGAAGTTAGTGCCATAAATTCACAGAAATGTACCCATCCTGCATAGATAAGGCTTAAAATAAACATTACTTTGCATATTGTTCCAAAAGAAACCAGTTTGCAGCCACCTTGCTTGTATTTATCAATATTTACTTTCTTGAATAAATTGTTGAAAACAGTCTGAAGATAATCACATCTTGGAATCTGAGCTGCAGACTCTAAGGGGTGAACTTGCAGCACTGAGAGCATCGGCAAACGAGGGGGAGGAAAGGAGGCTCGCAGAGCAACCACTGGCAGGGGCTAGTGGAGTGGGGGGAGGAGAAGGGGCAGTGGAGGCTAATGAGGGAGGAAGGTTTGTGACAGTCAAGAGGGGAAGTAGGGGACAGAAGAGTAGGGGGGCTGGTCCACAGTTTGTCCAAAACAGCAAATTCGCCGTTTTGGCTGAAGATGCTGGGGAGGAAAACTCAGAACTGGCGTGTTTGGAGCAGGCTGACTCTCGGAGCACCCCGGGAGGCAGTGGCTCTAATACGGGTGGGGGGAGTGCAAGGAAGGAAAGGCAGGTTCTAGTTATAGGGGATTCAATTATTAGAAAGGTGGATAGGGTAATCTGTCGCAAGGCCCCTACATGCCGAACAGTCCGCTGCTTGCCTGGTGCTAGGGTTCGGCATGTGGTGGAACGAGTTGACAGATTATTGGGAGGGGCTGGGGAAGACCCAGCGGTCTTGGTACACATAGGTACCAATGACAAAGTTAGAGGAGGTGGTGAAGTCCTCAAAAATGATTTTAAAAAACTAGGTTCAAAGTTGAGGGCGAGGACTTCCAAGGTAATTTTCTCTGAGATATTACCTGAGCCACGAGCAACGCTAAGGAGACAGCGGGAGCGTAGGGAGATTAATGCGTGGCTAAAAGATTGGTTTAGGGAGGAGGGTTTTGGGTTTTTGGAGAACTGGGCTGATTTTTCAGTCGGCTACAGGCTCTTTGCTAGGGATGGGCTGCACCTCAATGATGATGGGGCAGCTGTTTTGGGAGAGAAGATGGCTAGAGGGTTGGAGGAGATTTTAAACTAGGTGTGGGGGGGAGGGTTCAGTAAAAGATTCAGTGGTAGACAGGTTAGATGAGATAGTGGGCAAAGAAAGGGAAAATGGGGGAGGAGATTTGGCTAGGGAAACTGTTAAGGATAGGGAGGACCACATGTCATATGTTCAATATGGTGCCCGTATTAAATGTATGTTTACAAATGCAAGAAGTCTGACTGGTAAAATGGGAGAGCTGGAGCTGCTGGTGATGGAAGGAAAATATGATGTGATTGGTGTGGCCGAAACATGGCTGAATGAGTCGCATGACTGGGCAGTAAATATCAGTGGCTATACTTTGTTTCGGAGGGACAGAGGCAATAGAAAAGGAGGAGGGGTATGTCTGTATGTTAGGCAGGATTTAAAAGCTCATATAAAGGAGGAGGTTATGTTAGAAAATGAGGGGCCAGAAGTCGTATGGGTGGAGTTCTTCACCAATTGTAAAGAATCCAGCAAATTAATTGTAGGAGTATGCTATAAACCCCCTAATGTAAGTGAGGAGGAAGAGACAAAGCTCCTAATGCAAATAGAAAAGGCTGCTAGTTTAGGTAAAGTAATGATAATGGGGCATTTTAATTACCCAGATATTGACTGGAGCAACGATACTGCTAGATCAGTTAATGGGAACAAGTTTATAAACTTATTGCACGACAATTTTTTAGCACAGGTTGTTGAGGAGCCTACCAGAAAAAATGCTATTCTTGATTTAGTGATCTCAAATGACCCAGAACTTATAGCAAATGTGCAAGTCATTGAACCCCTGGGTAATAGTGACCATAATGTTATATCTTTTAATGTCTGGTGCAAAAAACAAAAATATACTGGGGTAACAAAAACCATGAATTTTGCCAAAGCTAATTTTAGTGCCTTGAGGGCTGCCCTACAGAGCATTGATTGGGGCATTAGGTTTTCAGCTAAAAACACAGAACAGAAATGGTTGTCCTTTAAAATGATATTAAATCATTACTGTTCTCAATTTATTCCCTTAAGGACTAAACGTAGAAGCTCTAAGAATCATCCTGTGTGGCTTAATACAGAGGTAAAGATGTTAATGGAAAAGAAGAGAAAGGCATTTAAAAACTACAAATCTGTAGGGACAGAAGCTGCATTTAATGAATATAAACACTGTAATAAATGTTGTAAATCAGCAATCCGGAAGGCTAAGAAAAGAAATGAAGAGTTAATTGCGGTGGAGGTGAAAACTAACCCTAAAAAGTTTTTTAAATATATTAATAGTAAAAAGATGCAGGTTGAGAGTGTTGCTCCATTAAATAATGGTACCAGTATGGTTGTAACAGATACAGATAAGGCAAATGTGTTAAATCAGTTCTTTTCTTCAGTGTATACAATAGAGGAGTCTGGGTTCACAGGCTCACTTAATAACTGCACGAATGGTTCAGCTCAATCTAGTCAGTGGCTGACTCAGGATATGATTCAAAAAGCTTTAATACAAATTAATGTAAACAAGGCTCCAGGGCCTGATGGCATACACCCCCGGGTTCTAAGAGAGCTTAGTTCAGTTTTAGACCAGCCCTTATTTCTGATTTTCTCAGATTCACTGTCATCTGGTATGGTGCCTATGGATTGGAGAAAAGCTGATGTTATTCCAATATTTAAAAAGGGATTACGATCTCAGCCTGGCAATTATAGGCCAGTAAGCTTGACATCTGTGGTGGGCAAATTATTTGAAGGCTTGTTAAGGGATCACATTCAAAATTTTGTCCTAATGAATGGCATTATGAGCAACAATCAGCATGGCTTTATGAAGGATAGGTCATGTCAGACGAATTTGATTGCATTTTATGATGTGGTAAGTAAGATTCTGGATAGTGGGGGGGCAGTAGATGTGATCTATTTGGATTTTGCCAAAGCGTTTGATACTGTGCCCCACAAACGACTGCTTTCTAAACTAAGGTCTGTTGGGCTTAATGAAGTCGTTTGCACATGGATAGGAAACTGGCTACAGGATCGGGTACAGAGGGTGGTTGTTAATGGGACATTCTCTACTTGGAGTAAGGTTCTTAGTGGGGTCCCCCAGGGCTCAGTATTGGGTCCACTTTTATTTAACTTGTTCATTAATGACTTAGGGGAGGGTGTTGTAAGTAATGTATCAGTGTTTGCAGATGACACAAAATTATCCAGCCCAATTAATTCCATCCAGGATGTGGCATCCTTGCAACAGGATCTTGACAAACTGGCAATCTGGGCAGCTAAGTGGCAAATGAGATTCAATGTTGATAAATGTAAAGTCATGCACCTGGGATGTAAAAATATCCAAGCCACTTATACCCTTAATGGGACTGCACTAGGCAAATCCATTATGGAAAAGGACCTTGGAGTCCTTGTAGATGAGAAACTTGGCTGTAGCAAGCAATGCCAGTCAGCAGCATCAAGGGCAAATAAGGTCTTGAGCTGTATTAAAAGGGGCATAGAGTCACGGGAGGAGGGGGTCATTCTTCCACTGTATAGAGCACTTGTAAGGCCCCATCTAGAATATGCCGTACAGTTTTGGTCTCCATCACTCAAACAGGACATTATTGTATTAGAGAGGGTACAGAGAAGGGCAACTAAGCTGGTAAAAGGTATTGAAAATCTTAGCTATGAGGAAAGACTGGCCAAATTGGGGATGTTCACGCTGGAGAAGAGGCGCTTAAGGGGTGATATGATGACTATGTATAAATATATAAGGGGATCATATAACAATCTCTCTAATGCTTTATTTACCAGTAGGTCTTTCCAGCTGACACGAGGTCACCCATTCCGATTAGAAGAAAAGAGGTTCCGCCTAAATATTCGGAAGGGGTTTTTTACAGTGAGAGCTGTGAAGATGTGGAATTCTCTCCCTGAATCAGTTGTACAGGCTGATACATTAGATAGCTTTAAGAAGGGGTTGGATGGCTTTTTAGCAAGTAAGGGAATACAGGGTTATGGGAAATAGCTCATAGTCCAAGTTGATCCAGGGACTAGTCCGATTGCCATTTTGGAGTCAGGAAGGAATTTTTCCCCCTCTAAGGCAAATTGGAGAGGCTTCAGATGGGTTTTTTTTGCCTTCCTCTGGATCAACTGGCAGATAGGTAGTTAATAAACAAAAAAAAAAAAAAAAGGGTTGAACTCGATGGACATGTGTCTTTTTTCAACCTTACTTACTATGTTACTATGTTACAAAAACACTGTACATAAGGCATGTACACACAGAATTCTGTGGCAGAACTGCCACTTCCACAAATTCCCACAAAATTAATTCTCCAGATGAGCCTTTGTGGAGCTGTATCTCCTACATCATCAAAGCACATGCCAGCAAACAGTAAATCAAATGCCAACCATAGCATTTTTACTTCTAACACCATGGGTGGCATTAACCTAAAGCTTTTACTAAACATCTGGTCACCCTAGTCCTTAACTGCATAAGATGAGCAGAGTGTGAGGTGTCTGAGTATGGACAAAAAACGGACAGGCAACCTTATGTTATATTTAATTAGTGCACAAAATGTGTTGAAAATGAAACTGATTTCCCTAGAGGAAGATTCACAAAAGTGTGTATTAATATAAAAATTGGCTAATGAATCTGGGTGCAGGATCCCAAAGACAATGGGTGATTTTTTTTGTTTGGGGAAATTCCATGTCCAATATAAAAAAAAAGCACATGGCAGGATAAATGCAGTTGCAATTTCATGTAAATTATCTCCAGTTACACCATGTAGGATAATTGTTGTACCAGTTTCTTATATAATACCCCAGAACACATGAAAAGATAAATACAACAACAATTTCATTCATTTCAAAATATGCAGTGTCGGACTTGGACACCAGGGGCCTACCCAAAAACCTTAGATCAGGGGCCCACTCTCAGTACTATTATTTTTCCTCTCCTCACTCAACGTCTCCTAGACTTTTCTTTACACACTATAATCTATTATTCCATCTATTTAGCCTCTTTGTTCTCATACAAATAGGGAATGGCCATGAAATAGGCAAAATTTTTAGAAGCAGGAGGGCCCACTAACACCTGGGCCCACCTGGAGTTTTCCTGGTATCCCGGTGGGCCAGTCCTACACTGAACACATGGCAGTATAAATACATTGCCAATACAATATATAATATCCTGAACACATGGCAGTATAAATACAGTGCCACATGCATGTATAATACTCCAAACTGTTCATTTATTGATGTGGGAAAGTTTAGCCTCTTCAAGCCTGTGGAAGGGCCTATTGATCCATTTGATCTATCAAATGGGTAGTATACCTCATATAATGTAGTGTTCATTTTGCCAATCATATCCATCTTGCCCATTCTTATGTCTCATGTAGCTTTATTACACAGGTCATATCTGGCCTAATTCAATTGATTTTAAAACTGCCTGGTTGGGCAATCTATAAAAGTAGAGCAAAGTAAGAAGACAAATGAGGATCATCAATGGGAACATAAAAATGCAGTTATCATAATACATAAGTTCTGTTTATGCCTCAAGATGATTAAAGTAGTTTTATTTACTATTTTTCAGATTTCTTTTGAATTCTTTGGATAGCTTACTTACTGGTATTTATGTATTTAGTGAAAAAGTGAGTGTGTTATGGATATATCACAGGTAGCCTTTCATCTGCCACTGTTTACTCAGTACGTGTTATTAAACTCAGCGACAGGAGGTTTACCTCGGAAAATCCCGTTAAATGTCCAATCTTTGTAGGGCTCACTTGCAGAAAAGGGCTTAGTACTGAAGGCAATGAATGCATACATGGAAAGTCTGGTCTGGCCCACCAGGACACAAGTTAAGCTCCCAGTGGGTTCAAGTGTCAGTGAGCCCTCCTGAATACTGGGCATACTAGCCCTCTACCACAGCTATTTATTTTTCTTTCTGTGAGACTAAAGAAGAAATGAGAAGAGACAATAGGAACTGCTTTGGAAAATAGTAGTTGGGGAATAGACAAAGGGTGTATAATCAAACAAAAGGAGGCAATAATCAAATAAAAGAGATGGAAGTTTCCCCAGTGTGAAGAAGCGGCCAGCTGGCATAAGAAACACACAACTAAAAGGTTATATTAAAATCAATAGAACATCATTTGTGTGCTAATATTCCACATAATAATAAAGTTGATGGTTGGTATTGATGATGCATATTTTAGTGCCCTAGAATGCCATACCTTGACAGTGTACCAAATGATTTTCCAATATTCTGTACCCTCTTAAATGTCACAGACAGAACCTCCATTTTCCATTGGTCTTCATATTTAATAGTTTTTCAATGATTTGCCTTCCTCTTCTGCCTCTTTCCAGTAAGGTCCCTTACTCTAGCAGGCAAGAAACTACTTACATGTGAGCCTACGATGTGACTGTTATTGTTACATCTCTTTTTTTATTCAGGCTCTCTCCTGTCTTTCAAGCTACACTCAATATTATTAATACACGTTATATGCCAGAACTTATTTTCTGCCTAAATTTGTCCTGTTGCCTTCAGTGAGTTTGCCAGATCTGAGGTGCTCTAAACTAATAAACCTCCCCAAATAGTATTAGATAGTATTCACACCGAGGGTATAAATCCAATTACTTAATCTAATACTAAACTGCAGCCTATCAATCTTCTGATTTCTGTTCATCCATACAATGAACATCTGTCCTATCTACTAATCACAGCTACAGTATGAAGGCATATTGCAGAAAGCATTTGAGTGAGAGAACCTCTCCTTATTTGCATGCAAAGCAGAAGGAATTCTGGAAAGAAACCCCAGTTTCCTTCCTAAAATGTTAATTTAATGAAATACCCTACAGGCTAAGGCTCACACACTTGGTTTTAAAGCACACTTAGTAGTTGAAGAAAAGCCAATATTACATAGCTCAGTGTTTATTTTATAGAAAGTGGTCAAAGAGCCAAAACACATAGGGAGAAATTGTGTGTTTAATATCCACTCCAAGTGCCGACCTGGTCATATCTTAAGAGTAGAGATCTCTTAGTGACTGCCTTGCAGCCTTACTATTCTGTGAGACCATTCTGACATGAGGAGTATTGCAGTATTTCTTTATAATACACAAAAGCCATGAATATCCTGTAAATGATATCCTTATAAACGGTGAGTTCTGATGTCATCAGTTATAAACGGTGAGTTCTGATGTCATTTCTGTCACATGACTCACTGAAACTTGTGTATTATAATTAATAAAGTACCCCCAGTTGTAAAATATGAGGATATTAGAAGTTACCTCGGAGTTCCATGACCCGTATAAAAACACTCGGCCTTCGGCCTCGTGTTTTTATATGGTCATGAAACTCCTCGGTAACTTATAATATCCTTATATTTTACAAGAGGGGGTACTTTATTCACTATATAATACACAAAAGCCATGAATACCCTGTAAATGATATCCTTATAAATGGTGAGTTCTGATGTCATCAGTTATAAACGGTGAGTAGTGATGTCATTTCTGTCACATGACTCACTGAAACTTGTGTATTATAATAAATAAAGTACCCCCAGTTGTAAAATATGAGGATATTAGAAGTTACCTCGGAGTTCCATGACCTGTATAAAAACACTTGGCCTTCGGCCTCGTGTTTTTATATGGTCATGAAACTCCTCGGTAACTTATAATATCCTTATATTTTACAAGAGGGGGTACTTTATTCACTATATAATACACAAAAGCCATGAATATCCTGTAAATGATATCCTTATAAACGGTGAGTTCTGATGTCATCAGTTATAAACGGTGAGTTCTGATGTAATTTCTGTCACATGACTCACTGAAACATGTGTATTATAATAAATAAAGTACCCCCTGTTGCAAAATATGAGGATATTAGAAGTTACCTCGGAGTTCCATGACCTGTATAAAAACACTCGGCCTTCGGCCTCGTGTTTTTATATGGTCATGAAACTCCTCGGTAACTTATAATATCCTTATATTTTACAAGAGGGGGTACTTTATTCACTATATAATACACAAAAGCCATGAATACCCTGTAAATGATATCCTTATAAATGGTGAGTTCTGATGTCATCAGTTATAAACGGTGAGTAGTGATGTCATTTCTGTCACATGACTCACTGAAACTTGTGTATTATAATAAATAAAGTACCCCCAGTTGTAAAATATGAGGATATTAGAAGTTACCTCGGAGTTCCATGACCCGTATAAAAACACTTGGCCTTCGGCCTCGTGTTTTTATATGGTCATGAAACTCCTCGGTAACTTATAATATCCTTATATTTTACAAGAGGGGGTACTTTATTCACTATATATACTAAGGGTGGTCAGTGGACAGTTATATCTAACTGGAGCAGCTACAATAGATTTAAAAAAGTGTACCAAGTCTAGGAAGTTACATAAGTTCACTCTTCTAGAAACGATCAACTGCTGTGCAAATTGCTCTTGTGTTTACTTTCTTTAAAATACTAATGTTTGACATACTGACTGCTAGTACGTTCTATTGCAGATTATTTAATGTGGCCCTGCAGTATTTGAATTAGGTTCACCAGTGTTTTAACAGTCCATTCCATCTGGGAACTGATCCATGCTTTAGACACAGCACTTGCCAGGTAATATTAGACAGGGCTGATTGGACAGCAGCAAAACTGAAAGCAACGTGTGAGTCATAGGCCTTCCAATTATGTTTTTAAAAGGATAACTTTAAAAATAATTAGGCATGCGCCTAATCCACTATTTTGGGATTCAGTCAAATCCTGAAATCCTGAAGCCTTAGTGAAAGATTTAGCTAAATACTGTACTGAATCTGAACCCTAATTTGCATATTAAAGGGGAACTGTCTCAATGAAATTAAAATTTAATATAAGCTTCATCATAATGAAATAAGAAATGTAAATATTCTGCATTGTTTCTAAAATAATCAAGTTCATGGTATCTATTCCTCTTTTAGCATCTGTTTCTCTTCATTCTGTCTTTGTGTAGCAGTTGGGTGTCAGACATTCATTGACAGTTAGATCCAATATATCTTATAGTGGGGCTTCCTTTCCTAGCAGCTGTGTTAGAGCTGACTCAAATAACTGATTCCAGTACAAAAAAAAATAACTGCATTTTGCACAAATCCTGCATGTAGAGAGACGTGATGTCTGGTGATTTTAATAGTGAGCCAAAATGGGTAGTATACCTCATATGATTTTAAGAGTGAGCTTTAATACATCTTCTACACAAAAGGAGCATCTCTCATAAGATATATTGGATCTGTCAATGATTATCTGACACCCGCATGAAGAGACACAGTTGCTGAGAGAGGAAGAGTGAAGATAAACTTGATTATTTCCGAAACAGTACAGAATATTTAATGGATTGTATTTACAAAGTTTCTTATTTCTGTATGCTGAAGAGTATATTAAATTTTAAATTGCAATAGTTCCCCTTTAAAATTAGGGCCAGGAAAGGCCAAATAGAACATTTTTTTACTTGTTTACCATGTTTGTGGGACAAAAAGTCACATGATTGTAAGGATTTGGTGTGATTAGTAATTAATTCATATAAAATTACATCCAGCACAGAAACTAGTGCAATCTGCATCAGACCATTTATAAATCTGCTTCTTCAACAGATGTAAACTCACTTTCTGCTAATAATAAGATGCTTGGCCCCTCCCTCTTGTGACCCCCCTTTTTTCTGTAATGATCACTGTTTTTAGCCTTGCCCTTTTTAGTTCTTCTTTAAGAAAAATCGTCCCTTCGGAAAACCCCAGGCTTCAAGTATTCTGCCTAATAGATGCCATGTATTATGTTCATAGATTCCTACATCTATCAGTCCTTTAGCTACAATATTAAAAAAATACATGATTATGAAGCTGTCAATAATTTGTTTTGATGAAGATGATGGCAGCCTTAAATTCATCTGCTGCTACACCTCTTCCTTTTCATTGGCACTCACAGTTTTATAGGTGCCTTATAGAGAAAAAAATCTTCTTGTGCACAGACTGCAACTATATAGCAAAAAAAAATTGCTCTAAAACTTTAAACAGAAAACAGTTGCCAATCCTTTGTATAAATAGCACCACTTTTTGACATTACTCTGGGAAATGTTAATTTGATATTTAATAGTTTCAGTTTTAATAAAATACAAAGCTGTGTTCTCGTGAATATTTTGAATGCGTTTCTATTTTCATTTCCTTGCTTTCTAAGTAAACTTCTGCAGGGTTTTTCTGACCCACAAAATGTGCCCTCAAAGAAGCTTCCTGACATTTTTCCCCAAAAACTTCATTCATACCAAGGATTATTAACATTAAGCAAATCACTTCATGATAAATAGCTAATTACACTTTATTAGATACAAATAGGGACCAATTAGGGCATTAGAAAAAAAAACCTGATGCCTATCTGTCGCCGCCCAGTTTCATAATGATGCCACTTAAGCAGGCAGGAAAAAATGGCAACTAGTAAAACAGAATTATTAACACAAGTGTCAGTAGTCCCAAAACAATAGAAACTTTTAGATAGAGAATTTTTTTAGATATTCTGACAGTTACACCATATGACACCAGCACACACCAACAATTTTGGAGTGCACAGAAAACGGCACACACGAAATTCAGCACTTCTGTTTTTAATAAGTGAGCACCAAATAATTTTCACCACAGACAAACAAAAAAAACAAATTAGAGGGAATATTGCTTTAAAGTGGAAACACATTTAAATACATCTGGATGAAAGGGATCTCTATAGAGAGTTGGTAAGAATGCTGCAATGTATAGATGGTACCTTTAATAGCCATGCGAAATTATGGGAACTCCTCATTTACTGTCTGCATAATTCTCTAGTTTATGAAATAATGAATGGCGTAATTACCCAAGTGAAGACAGTCCATTGCCTGCAGTTTGGTTTTCAAACTCGGTCTCCTCCTCATCCTCTTCTACCTCTGCCAGCTCCACTTCCCTCCAACTCGCCCTGTGTGCTCTGAAGGTCATGATTTCAGCTCTTCCATGGGACCCCCCCTCCTTCATCAGGCTGCCTGAGCTCAGAATTCTGATGTCAGTCGTACTACCTGAGCGCACACACACACTGTGAAACCCAGCCAGCCAGACCTGCTTAACGTAACTTAACAAAAACAAGGAAGTCATGCAGGCACCTCCCACTGTCAATGTGCAGTCCCTGAACAACTGCAAGGGAGTTATTGTTTAATTCCATCCTATTCTAACAAGGAAGCAGGTTGCAGATGTAATAAATACAAGGGGGGACATTTTTTTTTATATTTGTGTGCAGACCAAATAATAGGAAGATTAAATAGAGGCATAATTCTACATAATATCAATCCAAAAAGTGCTCAGTACAAGAACTAAACCACAAATTATATGGAACGTGCCTGGTTCATTTTATGTTTACGCATAATAATGTATCCTTCAGTGGATGACAGCTCTAATTAGAAATAATGCTTTGGTGTTTCTAGCTTTAGTGCAGTGTTTCTTAAAAGAGAAAGAAAAGTGAAATCCCTGGGGGGACCAAGTATTAGGCACCCCCCAGTAGTTGTAATGATTTAACTGATACCGGTGCTCCTGTTGGCTAAGAGCAATAGCCTGGGGTACTTCTGATTGAGCCCCTTGTTGAGATTCTCTTCCTGATTCTTTTGTCTTTGTGAAAAAAAAGCTGACTTTTTAACTTGCAAGTGTCGGCCCAGGTAATTGAAGAATGAAGATTGCTCCATGGTGTCTGCTGCGATGTACCAAGGGCCAGTGTAGTTTTTTGCTAACAGGAGCACATCAGGTAAGTGGTTATAATAAATGGTGGAGTGCCTAACATTTGGTCCTTTAACCTTTTTACCACTCTGACCCAGATTACCTTGGGGAGTTAACTTTGTGCCCCACAAATTAGTTTTAAATGCATTATGCATCTTATTTTAAAAGCCACTGTATTAAAGGGGATCATGGAGGCGCACATAAATGCGTACCCAACTTTCAGTTGCTCTTTTCCAGCCAAATGGCACACATATCTTCATAGATATGACATACTGTATAAGCCAACATTTGCCGTGTTAAAATAGGAAGTTTCTGCTGTAATAATGTCTGACTAATCCTACTCGTAGTTTCTGTTGTATAATCCCTACAGCTCAATAAGGCTACTAGGAATGGAAACGGTACGGTTAAGCAATGCTTAAAAAGAGTTTATTTCACAATCTGTATATTGCAAGTGGGACTCTACTGTGGACATGTGGACATTTGTTAAGGACCAGAGTGCGTGTTGAACTACACATGTGGATAGAAAAGACTTTCTTGAAAACAAGTATTTTCTACCTATTTAAAAAAAAACATTTCAAACTTCAACATTAGTTTGTGCTACTAAAAGTATAAAGGAATATGCATACCTTTAAAGCTGGTCTATAACAGCACCATTTCTGGTGGGGAGAATTTGTAGGGCTCTGGCTGAACTTCATTCTCTAATACTATATTTCATTTTTCAGACTGATCCCTGTGCCCAATATACACCTTCTGCTTTTTGCCCTTTTCTGCTTAGATTGTACGCTCTTATGAACCTACCTACAGCCATATGAAAAAGTTTAGGAACCCCTCTCAGTCTGCATAATAATTTACTCCACTTTCAACAAAAAAGATAACAGTGGTATGTCTTTCATTTCCCAGGAACATTTGAGTACTGGGGTGTTTTCTGAACAAAGATTTTTAGTGAAGCAGTATTTAGTTGTATGAAATTAAATCAAATGTGAAAAACTGGCTGTGTAAAAATTTGGGTACCCTTGTAATTTTGCTAATCTGAATGCATGTAACTGCTCAATACTGATTACTGGCAGCACCAAATTGGTTGGATTAGCTATCTGAAGCGTTGAACTTCATAGGCAGGTGTGTCCAATCAAGAGAAAAGGTACAGTATTTAAGGTGGCCAATTGCAAGTTATGTTTGACTCTCCTCTGAA
The DNA here is from genome assembly GCF_017654675.1 of Xenopus laevis. Taxonomy (NCBI): domain Eukaryota; kingdom Metazoa; phylum Chordata; class Amphibia; order Anura; family Pipidae; genus Xenopus; species Xenopus laevis. The sequence goes on along the minus strand of NC_054371.1, from coordinate 79,135,191 downwards.
TAGTGAAAGCATGGGATCCTCAAAGCAGCTCTCAAAAGATCTGAAAACAAAGATTGTTCAGTATCATGGTTTAGGGCAGTGCTGTCCAACTTGTTATCGAGGGCCGAAATTTTTCTGGCCTACATGGTGGAGGGCCGATAATGGAAGCCAGTGTTGACCCGCACCCACTTTAAACCACACCCATGTTACCACAAGACTATATCCACATTAATTGTGGTAGCACAACAAAAGACCAAATGGTTGGTGCTCACTGCAGGGATATCACTTATCATTCATATGTTAAAAAAGTTATCATGTTAAGACATACCCATAAATACATATACCTCCTCATCCCCTGTGGATAACACAGCACCCCAGCGAATTGGGGCGAATTTGTCCGATTCGCCACGAATTTTGAGAAATTCGCAAAACTGGTGAAAAATCTATGAAACTGCGATTTTGACACCGGCTGCAATTTGTCAAAGTTTACGCTAGCGCTCATTAAAGTCAATGGGCGTCCGTTAATTGTCACCAATTTATTCGCCGTCTGCAAAACACGCAAATTCTTTGTGAATTTGCATCTGGTGAATAAATTCACCCATCACTAGCCCCTAGCAATAATTTATTTTCAAATGCTAACAAACCCCCAGAACAAATTCCACAGGCAGAGTATGTCACACACAGGCAGAGCAGGGCACACACAGGCAGAGTATGGCACAGAAGATGTACTACAAACAGTGACACAGTGCTGGTGCTCCATTAGCATTTTGTATAAAGTGTGAACAGGTGAACAATGTTGGCAGTTTCAGTCTGAGTCTAAGGTGTGAACAGTACAGGCCTTTAGGAAATAAACAAAAGAGGTGTCACAAGTGAGAACAATGCAGGGGGATCACAGGTGTGAACAATACAGGGGGATTTAAACTGTCCATTTCAAACTGTAAGGAATGTAATCAGAAAATGGAAGGCCACGGGCCCAGTTGCTGTAAAACCCAGGTCTGGCAGGCCAATAAAAATACAGGAGTGGCATATGCGGAGGATTGTGAGAATGTTTACATACAATCCAAAGATCATCTTCAAAGACCTGCAAGAACATCTTGCTGCAGATGGTGCATCCCTGGTACCTAGTGGGGACCTGCCGCCAGAGGCGAGTTACTTAACTCACCTCATTGGCGGAGCACCCCTGAGTGATGAGAAAGAAGCCCTTTCTGCACTCACGCCACAAACAGAGTCACTTGTTGTATGCAAAAGCTCATTTAGACAAGCCACAGTCATTTTGGAACAAAATTGATAAATTGGTGTATTTTCAAGGTTTTGAGGGTTAGTAATTATGCCTGGCAAAAAAGGCAGAAGTAGGAATGTTAATATGAAGTTAATAGACCAAAAGTTATTGTGTTCATGCTCTAGTAAATTGCTTATGTCAAGCCCAGTTTTTGGATTTTGTGGAAGTTCATCAAATTTTACATTTCACACTTTAGTAACTATATCAAATATGTACTCAGATGAAAAAATATTGATTGATATTCATATTTATCATTGCATGGGTCTTCAGGATTAAAGGAGAACTTAACTAAGCTTAACTAAAGAAGTAGCTAGAAATGTTGTACAGTAAATTATGTTTTGGGCTTCTGTACCAGCCCAAGGCAACCATAGCCCTTTAGCAGGGAAGATCTGTGTCTCCAAAGATGCCCCAGTAGCTCCTTCTTTTCTGCTGATTCACTGCACATGCTCTGTGCTGCTGTCAGTTTATGAATGCAAATTTCAAAATATAAGGCTGATTAGCAATTAATACAAATAATTACATTGGCAGCACAGAAACCAGTGCAACTAGCATCAGAATTTAATAATCAGCCTTGTAGCATCAGCTTATATTACAGTCAAACCTTATTTTCTACTTGATATGCTTAGCTTCTCAACAGCTGCTCAGAGCCAACTGAGCATGTGCGTGTCACAGACACTTTCCAAGATGGTGACCCCCCTGTGATAGGTTTGAAATCCTGGATCACTGCTGCTTTTGAGAAGCAGAAATTTTAGGCTGATGCAATAAGGCAAAAAAAAATTGCCTTATTAATTTTAAGGGTTTACGTCTTCTTTAAAAGAATAACTGGTCTGGGATGTCAGATCCCAAAGAAAGCTAAATGATGTGATAAAAGTTTTTCAAGTGTATTCAGTCAATATACTTGCAATGAATCAGCTTTCCTGGAAGCACAAATGCAATTACCAGCGTGATCGTTAAAGTTTGATAGATTCATAACAAAACTATCTATCAATTCAATTGACTCTGAATCTATAGTTTTCTTCCTAAATTCCAATGATCACTATGGATCAATCAGAATCAATCATTCCACAATGATTATTCAAAAATCTTTCCTTTTGTAAGGAAGCAGAGGCAAAGATGTTTTGTGTTCTGCTATGAAAAATATTCTGCTGACTCTCTGGCCCATTTAATAGTTTGCAGTCACCTTGTCATTGGCTATTTCACTGACAAATAAGTGTGTTCATTTCTTCTGCTTGAAAATTAGCACAGGGCATCTACAGTATATCAGAATTAATAACTACAGTTGACATATAACATTCTAGCTCTCCACCCCTGCATTTCTTGGGGCTGGGAGGCCTTGAGTCCCCTGGAGCCATGGATCAATATTATAAATTGCCTGGATTGCCATATTGACTATTATAATTAGGATTTTTTTCTAGGTTGGCTTTATACCTGCATATACATGAAATCTATTTATGATATCCAATTAGGGTTCTCTGACATGTAATGTAATCACTTGATCAGCCTGTTTCGCTGCGGTTCATTATAAACATTCTACCTTAACAATGATCACAGTACAAGATTATTCCCAGAAGTAGCCAGGTGCTTTCCCATTTTTTGTCCCATTGGAAAGCAGCTTAGCAATACTTGAGAAGCATGTTTTTTACGGCTTTCTATATTCTGTTACACCGAGTAGAATCATCTGAAGCCTTGCTGGCAGTGCTTTCTCTAGATACTGTACATATCACTAAATGTACTGGGGGATTATCAAGTAATATATACTTTAAATCCATGAAATGATTCAGCTGTTCAAAAGTATCAAGATCAGATACTAAAACAGCCAATTCAATCAGTACTTATTTGCATCATTTTATTTATGTTTACACACTTGACATAGTAAAATAATAGTGAATCTCCTCTCCTATAATACACTAAAATGTGTGAGATGAAAACCCTACTCAAAAAAGTGTATTTGTTTTTTTTGGGGGGGGGGAGGTTGACTGAAAGATTGAAAAAGAGATATAATCAGAGTTTATTACTGTATACAAAGTGTTTATGTGATGAGGCTGGCTTGTAAATTAAATGAATGAGTAAATATAAAAGGGTAGGAAGGAACATTTGCTAATAAGTTAATTATTTGCAGAGGTAGTTGATTTTATATTGCTTAGTACATATAAAATATCCATTGTACTAAATCATAGGAAGAGGTTATGAAAAATATTGAAAGAAGTGGGTCATGGAGTTGGCCAAAGTTCATTTTACTTAAGAGACTTGAAAGAACAGACCTTGACAAGGGGTGGAACTTGAAACATGTAGTGTATGTTGGCACAATAATACATATTTGCAAAGAAGGCTCTGCAGTAAGGTCTGTTTTTTCAAGTCTTTGGTTACAAGCGACTGCTCCAGATTGTGAGACAGTAACGTTGTTGAATCAAAACAAACCATAAAGGGCACCTGAGGGCCGACCAGGGCATAAGTACTGTATACAATGAAGTCTTATTTTAACAAGACAATATATAATATAGTGAGAACATAAATAAAACTCTTGCTCTACCTACTAACCTATCCTTTCTCCCCTCTACTATTTTTATCTCCTGCTTCCTTCGTTTTCCTTCTATACCCACTTCCCCACCTACCTCTTGTCTTTCTTTCCTTCTCTCACTAATCGACTTATACCCCACCATCCTCTCTCTCTCTCTCTCTCTCTCTCTCTCTCTCACTCTCTCTCTCAGTGCTGCTAACCATACTGGTTTTGTGCTCTTTAGTATTAAAGTGAAACTGTCACTACAAACCATATTGCTAAAACTGCACCAGCAACCAGCAACCAGATTGCTAAACCTGCAAACTCTTTAAAGGAGAAAGAAAGGTCCAATTGATGGGGAAGGGGGTGCCACAGGCTGTTGCTCCACAACTGCACAGTTTGCAAGAAAGCAATCCTCTTCCTCCCTTCTTCCCTCTTCCACTGGCCAACTCATGCGCAGTACAGTGGAAAAACTGTCTGATTTGTTAAACTCTGACTTTTAACTCTACACCCACCCACACAAGGAAAGAAGGGAGGAAGAGGATCACTTGATCACAAGTACCAGGAGGACCAGATCGAAAGGTGCGCGAACATTTGGCACCCCCCCATCAATTGGACCTTTGTTTCTCCTTTAAGAGCCAGATTCAGTTTGATGAGAAAAGTTTTTTCAATAAGAAAAAACGTACTTAAATTGTTTCACCGTTCACAATAAAGTCTATGAAAGTCTATGAATTAGGAGAAAAGGATTTTTTCCACCCATCCAGTCCAAATGAGCTGAAGGTTGCCCTAAATGAAATAAGCATTTTGCTTATTTTTGTAAGCATTGCATATTTTGGCCCACATTCAATTTGATGAGTAAAGCTCTATAGCTAATCTGGAAATGAATCAGCAGAAACGTCTCATCAAATTGAATCCGGCCCTTTATCTCTTAACTGATTTTATTGGACCATGTTTGAGATCCTATTTATAATGTATGGCATTCAAATTACTGGAGATGTGTCATACAGTTGTGAGAATTAATTTGTTTGCTGAGCTCCATATAAGTCACTGCTTTTAACACCATTGATATAGTATTTGAGGGCACTGCATGTAGCTTGATCAGTGTCGGACTGGCCCACCGGAATACCATTAAAACCCCAGATGGGCCCAGGTGTCAGTGGGCCCTCTTGCTTCTAACCATTTGGCATATGTCATGGCCATTCCCTATTGCTTTTTAGGAAAAAAGAAGCTTAATAATGGGTCAATAGAGTATAGTAAGTAGATATAAAAGACTTGGAGAATAAAGAGGTTAAGTGAGTAGAGGAGGAATAATAGTTTGGAAAGTGGGCCCACGGTCTAAAGTTTTCTGGTGGGCCCCTGGCATCCCAGTCCGACACTGAGCTTGATGCTTGCACGCCCAGGACCAGAAGATGAGGCTGCACAAGATCTTGGGGCTGTGCCTTCTTCAAGTGAAGCTCTTGCCTCAAATGCCCTACACCAATACCACTTACATGTGTCTGTGATTACATCAGTTGAGAACTGAAAATAATATATCTTACCAAATGTCCTTATAGGTTGCAGTGAATACGTTATTGTTTAGGGAAGCTTAATCAATGCATCTTAATTAATCAGTCATATTATAAATCACAAATTTGTTTCTAAAATCTCTATGTCTTAATTGTTCCCTATCACTTTAGTTTATAAATTCTTGTGAGTAGGGGCCTCTAATCCTGTTTTACTCTGTAAACCCTTGTTTGTTATTTACTGTTTGTTCCTTGTTCGTTATCTAATGTAAAGCACTGCGCAGCTTGTTGCCGCTATATAAATAAATGATGATGATGATATCCAATGGAAAACCATCAGTAGACTCACCAAGCAAAAATGTAATTTATCCTCCTCCCCTGGATGTGTCATAGTTCTGAATGGTGGTAGCGTAGCCTTTTACATTTTTAAATGAAAAATCAGGACAATTTTGGTCAACTCCACTAGATTCAGACATATATTCACTTCCTGTACGCCTTGATCTGAGACCTGAGAAAACAGGACTGGCGGGAGGTATAAATTAGTGGTATATCTAGTGGTAGTATCATTTAAATATTCATTATTCATTAATATTAAAATTCAATTGTGGTTTATGGCTTCAATATATGCCTTTATATATGGTATATATTATTACTAAAAGTCTACTAGCACATTTTTTGTGTTGATCTGTTACATAAATATTACATAAAAGCTATCAAGGGTCAAACGCCTAACTACCAACATTACCAAGTGATCCAGCTACAGTTACTCTTGTGAACTCTAGTTGCAAATGGAGCACTTTCTGAGGATATGAAATTCATATCCCCCCTAACTTGTAGCCTCATCATGTGATGAAAAACCATTAGGAGCACCACATTTACTCTTCTATTTGGACAGCTGTCATCTGTGATGTGGAATGGCAGTATTCAATCTTTGGTTGGACTTTGTTTTTGCAAGTAGCACTATAAATATAGAATAAATATTCTATACTGGTGGTTCAAGGCATAAATGCAACTACTGCTAATAAGTAAATAATAAAGTTGCTGTACAGTATAGTATTTTGTTTTGTGTGCAGGCTGTGTGCATCTGTTTTTAAATATGAAAACTGTAAAAAGACCCTTTTGCACCCACATTGATTCAGGAAACCCATTGACACATCATCCTTCCCAGGGATCCAATTCAAAACTCATTTGCAACTTTGGATGAATTACCATCTAAATCAACTGCTGATGGATGAATGTATGGCTATCACCTGCTTTACTGCTTTCCTGTATCATGTCATACGTATTTGCACATAAGCATTTTTCATTTTTTTTTGCTGAAAGCTTTTTCCTGTGTAAAGTGTTCTGATCCATTGGATATGTTCCCAGTGGTCATGTCCTGGCTAATCACTTGATGTTTTATATGTCTGCACTAGTTATGAACCCAATGGTGTTGTCAGAAGTGATGGATCGTCTCTCTAGTCAAGCCAAACACTTTTCTTGGAGGTTTATAATGGCATGCTTGCCACCTGGGAGTTATCTTACTCCATTATAAAATCTTGATGATTCAAAAGACCTTTTGAAACCCACAGTTACCAGGGGTTTAAGGCAATATAAATGGCTTTAACCATTTACATTATAACACACACTGAAGGACTTCAATTTGCAAAGGTCAAGTAATGTGCCTTTATTATGGTCTTACCTCCATATATTATAAAAGTCACTAAGTTTGCCTGCATTTATTGCAGGTGACCAATAAATGCTTTCTTCTGAGGTAAAGTTTATTACATTACCACATAAAAGCCTTAACTTTGTGACCGTAATAAAGGTACCTTTTTCATAAAAAAAAGAAAGTCTGTAAAAATCTTTATTTCCTGCTATTTATATAGTGCAGACACATTTATGCTTTAGAGAGATTATACATCCTTTACATCAGTCCCTGCCCCATTGGAGCTTACAGTCTAAAGTCTTTATCACATTTGCACACACATTAGGAGGCAATTAACCTGCTTGTAAGTTTTTTTTGAGTGTGGAAGGAAATGGCAGTATCCAGGAGAAACAAACACAGAGAAACATACACTCCTTGCAGACCCAGCTATAACAAAACACAGAGGACCCTTTGCCACTGTTTACTATTTGATAACTAGCAGGGCTAAAAGAATACCACGTGGTTTCCGTATCCACAATATACCTACAATTGGGAGAACGAAGCCGGATTTTTGTAAATAATGGATCGGAGTACTGAATCTGTATTCCTTCGACCTCATGATTTTGGTTATAGAGGAGGTCTTGGGTGAGTGCGGAAGTGGTTGGCGGCCTTTGAAATGGAACATGCGAGATTGCTGAAAAGTGGAACAGAACAGCCAGTGAGTTAATGTCCCATATCATAACACAGGAGCTATTGTGGTTTAACCACTTAACTGCCAACACACGTAAGTACTAAGTACTGGAAGGAAAATGCTCTAACTGCCAAGCGCATAGTACCTACATGCTGCACAGTCAAGGATTCCCTCGCTGCACTGGCAGCTTTTGCCCAACCCCCTAGGCAACGAACCAAGTGGGCTGCCACCTCAGTCCTGCGACGCGATCTTCGCTGACCCGACTTTCATACAAACTGACTTTACATGGCACAGGAACGTGGCAGGACATCATGGGACCCAATCCAGCGCCACCCACTCACTTCCTGTGAGTGATCCTGGACCCTCCAACGCTGCCAAAGACTCACCCACCCACAGAAACGGTAAGTGGCCTTTTTTTTACTGATTTATACACACACATGGATTTACACACACACTACACATTTAACTAAAGGTAGGTATTTTTTTATACTTTTGTACACTCGCACACTTTTCCATATATTTACACACTCACATATACATATACACGCATTTACACACTTTTTAGAGCTGTACACACATGCATACACAAGCACACACATATTTTATTTTACTTTTTTTAAAAAATTTCATTTTATCAGTTTCCCTCTTGTTATTCTCCTAAAAACTGTTGATTTCCCAGCGTGACTATTGGATCAAGCATTCTTACCAATAACCACTCTGCGTATCAGTTATTTCATTGATTTGACTAATTGTATTTGATTTTTGTGATAGTATTGCGGTTTTTTTGCTTGCATTGTTGTTCCTTAAGTTTTTATTAGCATCGTTTGCACTTTGATCATTTGGAGTACAAACATTTTTTAGCAATTTTGGATTTATCAGAATGTGTACTTGAATGTGTATCTTGTTAGTTTCATGTTTTTTTGTGTCATTTTCGGCTAACATTAAAAAAGCATTGTTTCATTTAGTATGAAAATGCTGTGTATATGTAAGTATTAATTTCTTTCTTAATAAAGCTGTGATCCCCAATGCCAGGATTCACCAAAATGGAGTAAGTTGTGGTACTAAACTGTACTACTACTGTTTTAAATTAGCACTACAGGTATTGGATCCATTATCCAGAAAGCTCCGACTTAAAGGATGGCCATCTCCAATAGACTCCTTTTAATCACATAATTCACATTTTAAAAAACAATTTCCTTTTTCACTGTGATAATAAAACAGTAGCTTGTACTCGATCCCAACTAAGATATGATTAATCCTTATCGGAGGCAAAACAAGCCTATTGGGTTTATGTAATGACTAAATGATTTTTTAGAAGCTTAAAGTATAAATCCAAAGACCCCTAATCCAGGAAACCCCAGGTCCTGAGCATTCTGGATAACAGATCTCATACCTGTACAGTATTAATAACTATTTCACCTGTAGTTCCAGCTTAGAGGGAAGTGTGTTTTTTAATAACAATAGTTTACCAATGATTTATAAAATCAAGGTTTATCATATACCAATAATTCACAAACGAAATGTGATAATGCCACATAACCATACAACAAATAAAAGGCAACATTATAAAATAAAGACAACAAAGTACATTTTTTTTTGTATTTTACTTTTAAACCTAGTTTCTTAATTTCACTCAAAGAAGAAGTGAAACTGGGTGGTGCATAAACAATGCCATCTAACTGTGTTTCCTGACGGAGAACAGAAAATCAGTTGCCCAATCAAACAAGCCATGCAGACAAAATGTGTTTCCTTGTGAAAGTGAAGTGCTGCTTTGAATTATATTATTAGCAGAAGTGGAAGACTTCCTTTACACTTCAGTTTGAGACAGATTTTCTCAGAAAAGCATACTTTTCTTTACTAAGTGCAAATCTCTTCTTTCTAAGAGCAATACTGTACTGCCAGGTTCCTAACCTAGCCACTGCATTAATGTATTATTTGCAATAATGTTACTCCAAACAAAATGACTTATTTCCCTCAAAACAGGCAACTTATATTAGGGATGTGAGAATCTGAACAGCTGTGAGGCCTTTTACCTCATATGGCTCATTATAGCAGAGTTCTCCCATAAGGCAGAATTACAAACGTAAAAGAGTGAGTAAAGCTGGCCATAGACACAAAGATCCGATCGTACAAATTGAGGATTCATACGATTTTCGGACCGTGTGTGGAGAGTCGCGTCATTTTTCCTCCGACGGAGATCGGTCGTTTGGTAGATCTGACAGGTTAGAAAATTTTTGTCGGCTGCCAATAATATCTCTGCATGTATTGCCGATCGTACGATTTTCAGAGGGAGACTGTCACTAGCTTTTTCAGACATAACTATCATACGATTGCTGTCAGGGGCAGAACATTGACTGATCTGTTCTTTAACTACTTTATTTGATCTGAATGGTAAGACTTTGATCTTAATGGTTAGTGGCAGGTCGGTAGATGGGAAAGTCCGATCGTACATTGATTCGTATGATCGGATCTTTGTGTCTGCGGCCAGCTTTAGATATTGTTTTTGTTTTTTTAATCACAGTTGTATACTTTAAATAAAACTGTCAGGTTTTTTCTATGGTGTATCAAAATGTGTATCGATAAAGTTTTGTGAAGTGTCATGTGGGAAGTTTAGAGATGCTATTATGAATGTGCATATTGATAAAGTTGTAAACTTCAACATTTTGGGACAATAAAAAATTGGACTCTTTGAAGACACATCATCAATTTTAGAAGAATACTTGTAGGTGAAACGCATCAGCGGGGATGGAGGAGTGCGGAAGATTACGATGCAGCGTGGAGACATGCGCAGTACACACTGAAGGATGCCAAGGAAGCTGTGGCAAAGAACTATAAATATACTTTATTTTATAAATATACTATAAAATCCAACATTTTTGTGAAAAAAAACTTGAATTTTCCATGATTTATTATACCCCGAGGATGGAAAAAGTCAGAAACTGAAAATCCGGCATCTCAGACATGCCAAGGTTGTATATAAGTCAATGCGAGAAGTCCCAAAGATATCCTGAACTGCGACAGGTTTAGTGCAAAAATCCGATGATTGGTAGTTATCAGGCAAAAATCAAAAAAAAATTTAATTTTTCGTACGATTTTCAAAATTTTTAGAGTTTTTTCCTGCATTCAAATTTTTAGGGAAAATGCATTGATAAATAAGGGGAAATAACCCATGCGGATTTGGTCGGAGTATATTTCAGAAAACATATTTACCACCTAAAACCTGCCAAGTTCATGTACAAGTCAATGGTCCATTGAGCAATTCGAAGTTGTTAATAGCCTTCCTGACATTCATGGTTTTTCAAGGGAAGACTCAAATCAAATTTTTGGATCGTTTTTTTAGACATTGACATTTTTTCTTAAATAACCTCCCATTCAGTGAGTATATTCGAATTTATTAGAGTAAAAAAAAAAATCACATGAATTCAAAATTTGACCTTTTATAAATCTGACCATAAGGTATGGTGATCCAAATGAAAGAAAGATAACAGGTCCCATACCTGTATAATGGTTTTTGTCTATTTTGCTCCAGGTCCATGGCTCCTGACGAAAACTGACCCTGTTGTGTGAATGTAATAAGGACCCCTTTATTTTCTTTTATTTATATAGTGTCAAGATGGGCACCCAAAATCCAGAACCAATGCTAGGCCGCCTTTCACCTCAGGAGGAGCCCTTGGCTAATTGGATGCCGTCAGGTCTTATTAAGAGAGGAGCCAAGCTAAGGGTTCTGGACGAGCAGAGGGGCACGATTGTTGGCAAAGCCTTTTGGGCAGAAGGTCACAGTTCAAGGAGCAGACAGAAAACGTATTAAAAACAGGCCGGGTCGGTGCGGGCAGAATACAAGCGGAGTCAAACAGGCAGAGGTCAAAGCAGAGAGATCAATCAAGAATGGTCAAACAGGCATGGGTCAGAATACAGATATCAGAGTGGTAGTACCCAGGGGCGCACAAAAATTTATTTGTGCACATAGCCAAGAAGGAATTAGAGGGAACATTGCATGTAAGCGCCTTGACTTTGAAATCTTTTCAGCAAGAAAGATTTGTTATGGTTTTATATAAAGTATTTTTTTTGCAGGGCTTCTTTGTGTCTGCACAAGGAGCAATATGAATGATCTATATTTACAATCCATTATGAGCTTCACCTTCCATTTGAGTTCAGGGATTTCTGTCAGAATAAAAATCAATACTCTGACACATTAACACTAAAAGCTGGGAGCCAATCAGGAAGCAAGCTATAAATAGACATCCTCTCTGGTGGCATAGACTTACCTGAGAAGACCATCTGTGATTAATCCAAAACATGATCTTTGAAAGTTCACTAGTTGGCAGTTGTTTCATTACCGGGCACAGTGAGAAGGAAGTACTGTAAGGTAATCACTACTGTATTTGCTTAGCTTTCCATGTATCCTAATATCATTCTAAGAACAGACAATAAATAGGAAAGATTAATGCAGGTCATTTGACTGCCTGGGTCATTGATAGTCTTCAGGGTTATGCAGGGTGGCCCTTGAAAATGCACATATATTGTTTGGCTGATTATTTATTTTGGCCCAACATTCCAGTTCCTATTATTTTATTGATGATGCCTGTCTTCCATGAAAGGTAGGGACGTTCAACAGAAAGAAGCCCAGAGATTCCTCCATGAAATAGTAATATTTTATGACGTACTGTGTGATTTATCCAGCTTTTTATATTTCTAGATATACAGAATACACTGTTAAAGGACATGTAAATCCTACATTCTCCTACTATGTAAATAAATTGGGCACATCTCCCCCACCCGATTAAGTTCATTTGTACTGCATATACCCCTCTGTTTGCCAGCGCCATCACATTTTCCTAAAACAAAGAGCAGCTTTCACCCGGCTGCCATTTTCCCTCTGACACATCATTAGTGACATTAACCTCTAGAAACATTAAATGTGTGCACTGTACATTTCATTCAATCGACAATGGAGGCAAACGCAGACATGACTTACTTTCCTTACTTGCTAACTAAAGTCCTGTAAGGATTGAACACTGTAATGGTTAAGCTGAGCTCAGGAAAGGAGATTGGGGAAAAAGAGGAGCAGAGAGCCAGAGAAAAGTTTCTATGGGAACCAGCAATGCCATCTCTTCATTGGCTGCTAGACTGGAGGGCGTTTTTAGCTCCCTTGAACCTTACAATGCTGTGATCTAGTCTCCACCTGATATTTAATTAGGTAAAATGTTAAGTTTTAAAGGAAAACTATACCCCCAAAATGAACACTTAAAGGGATCCTGTCATCGGAAAACATGTTTTTTTCAAAACACATCAGTTAATAGTGCTACTCCAGCAGAATTCTGCATTGAAATCCATTTCTCAAAAGATCAAACAGATTTGTTATATTCAAATTTGAAATCTGACACGGGACTAGACATTTTGTCAATTTCCCAGCTGCCCCTGGTCAGTAAATCTTGCCCTTTTATATCTCTTGCCTTGAGCCACCCTTTTGTGATGGTCTGCGTGCTGCTTCAGAGATCACCTGACCAGAAATACTACAACTCTAACTCTAACAGGAAGAAGTGTGGAAGCAAAAGACAGAACTCTGTCTGTTAATTGGCTCATGTGACCTAACAAGTATGGTTTGTTGGTATGTTTGTGTGCACAGTGAATCGTACGATACTATGGGGCGGCCCTTATTTTTTAAAATGGCATTTTTCTATTTATGATTACACAATGGCACATACTACTAGAAAAGTATATTATTATGAAAATGGTTTATTTACATGAAGCAGGGTTTTACATATGAGCTGTTTTATGCAATATATTTTTAGAGACCTACACACCCACTGGGGGGTATAGTTTTCCTTTAAGAGCAGCCCACACCCCACAATGGTGCAATAGCTCCATGGATAAACCATAAAGGGACAATTTGTGCACCTTTCACAATTTTTGTGCACTCACTACCTCATACAATGACATTCTTGACATTTCTGTGCTTCCTACTTTATGACAACAGTTAAGGAAAGGCCCTTTCTGAATTTAGCAGGATAATATCCCTATGTACAAAGTAAGGACCATACACAATTGGTTTGCAGAGATAGGAGTGGAACCTGACTGGTCTGTACTCTGACCCAACAAAAGACTGGTGGGATGCAGAGGGTCCGAACTAGGGGTTTACAGGGTAGGCATGTGACTAAGGTACTGTTGGGGGACTGGTGGGAGGTGGATGTAAGTGACAGCTGGGGGAAGCAACAAAATTGTGATGATGGTGGCATGGGAGCTTGCAAGCATGCAGGGGCAGGTTGGTGGGATGCCAGACCAAGTAGTAATGCCTTGGGCAAAAACTAGAGCCAGAAATTGCACCTTTCACCCAAATCATAAATTAGGATTATAGAGCATATAGAGTATAGGTAGATATTTTTTGGGTTCTCTGCGTAAGCATCAATAGTGTATGAACAGTATTGTCAATGGATTATGTTGGTAATTTGAGCAATTTAATTATTTCTAAACGCAAAATACAAGGAGATTGGAACCCAGTTACTTGGTCCTGTGGCCCTGAGCTTGTTTTTTATTTTTTTTTAAAATCATTTAAACAATATAGCCCCCCTGGGAGCTAGCAAACTATGCTGCAACAATATGAATATACTATTCTGCTATTATAGGTAGTATTAGATACAGTGTTTTACAGTGGCTTAACATGTTTGGTTCCCCTGTCACACCAGACCTTACATACCTCTTTTATATATTGGGGGCTTAAGCAAGTATTTAGGTGCTTTGTATTCCATGTTCTAAAAAAAAAAAAAAAAATGACAAGAGACAAAGTCGTGGGTATAGACCACGTTCAGAAAATCTTTAGCATCTCTCACATGACAGCCCAGACTTTTCCTACTCCTCCCTCTAGTGGCTGAATAGCTAAAATGTAGGCTGCGTTACACCCAAAAGTTCTGATTCAGAATTTTGTCACCAACAAGTCATAATTGTTATTGTTCTTAATGCTAGTTTAATTTCAGTATTATATGAATCATTTTAATTGTATAAGTATAGCTTTCTGTGGATCTCTGACGTGATACTGTTTCTTTTCTACACAGGTGATAAGTCTTCTTATCCCATAGAAACCTGTTCAGAACATTTAACAGTCTTTCAGTAAAGTTTTTATTATAAATACATTCATAATATAATGCACATCATGTTTGCCTTTGCTAATGTTGCAGAACATCTGTGTCAAATGTTCCCTTTAAATATATGCAAAGTGAAAAGGCAATTTGTATATGTATTAGTACAGTATGTGCATAAGCACTGTAAAACGCTTTTTCATTTTGCATTATGAAAATTAGGGGAGCTAGGTCTTCAAACACTTTAATAAATTGACTAGGAAAACCAAACTTCTTAAAATACCAGGCCTGTGCCCAAGAAATATTTGATCATGTAGAATGTCTAATAAATATATCACTAGGGGGCCGATTCACTAAATTCGAGTGAAGGATTCGAAGTAAAAAAACGAAGGTTTTTTTGGGCTACTTCGACCATCGAATGGGCTACTTCGACCTTCGACTACGACTTCGAATCGAAGGATTCGTAGTAAAAATCGTTTGACTATTCGACCATTCGATAGTCGAAGTACTGTCTCTTTAAAAAAAACTTCGACCCCCTAGTTCGGCAGATAAAAGCTACCAAAGTCAATGTTAGCCTATGGGGAAGGTCCCCATAGGCTTGCCTAACTTTTTTTGATCGAAGGATATTCCTTCGATCGTTGGATTAAAATCCTTCGAATCGTTCGATTAGAAGGATTTTATCGTTCGATTGAAGGAATTATCCTTCGATCGTTCGATCGAATTTTCTGTGCTAAATCCTTCGACTTCGATATTCGAAATCGAAGGATTTCAATTCCTAGTCGAATATCGAGGATTAATTAACCCTCGATATTCGACCCATAGTGAATCAGCCCCTAAATGCTAAACATGGAGTGATGACAGTTTTATTGGAAAAGTGAATGTTTCACCTGCAGCTGCATCATACTTGATTTCTGGAAATGAAAGGGATCAAATTCAGTAGTTTATTCTTGGTCATGGAATCACAAGTACAGGTATTAAGAAGTACAGATTTTACACAATTTTTAAACTCTATTTTTCATTTTTTTCATTTGAATGAACACAGTGGCTCACTGTGATATAAGTACAATCGTGAAAATGTGCTAGTACTGTAAGGCATAACTGAGACAGGCATCAGTCAGATGGTAAATTACAGGTATGTTATCCAGAATGCTCAGGACCTGTGGTTTCCTGAGATAATGGATCTTTCCATAATTTGGATTTCCATACCTTGTCTTCTAAGAAATCATTTAAACATTAATCAAGGGAGAAGGAAAGGCATGTTACACTTGGGGGTGCCAAAAGTTAGGCACCCCCAAGTTATTGTATTTTTTTACCTGAATCCCAGAGCCGTGCTCCTATCGGCTATCCCATACTTGTATTAGGATCACAATTTTTCTGCCCATTTTACATTGACTGCAGAGCAGAATATTTGATGGCTTAAAAAATGGTTGAACATTTGGCGACTTTTATCACATGGATATTTTTGGGGATGGTTGGGCCTTCATACACATAGGGGACTATTTATCAAACTATGTAAAACAATTAACAGTGGGAAAATAGTGGGAAAGATGTATAAAATAAATGACAAATCTATCTGTGTATGTTTT
This sequence comes from Xenopus laevis, assembly GCF_017654675.1. Classification (NCBI taxonomy): domain Eukaryota; kingdom Metazoa; phylum Chordata; class Amphibia; order Anura; family Pipidae; genus Xenopus; species Xenopus laevis. The sequence continues at coordinate 79,118,957 of NC_054371.1, read as the reverse complement.
ATTTTATGCTGCCCAAACGCTGCATTTGACTCGTGTAAGTCTATGGGAAAAATTCAAGCAGCAATTTCCGGCAGAAGAAAAACATGGTGGATGAATGCCATATTTTCCCATATCCTTTTCAAATGACTGCTTCTGTGTTCACTATATTTTTACACAGAGGTACACGATCACTGAAAATCAATACACAGCTTCATAAATATGCTGTTTTTTACACAGTGATGTCTGGTTATGTGTGGTGTATTGTGTTGCTGTTTTTTACATAGCAATATAAATAGGCCCCTACAGTACCACCTTCCTGTATAAAAAAAAGATCAAGTCAAGCTTTTAAAAATGTATACAGAGTGCCTTTGCATAAATAGTGGAGTGAAAATATTAGGCTGTATAAGTTACGAGGGGTAAGAGTGTAACAGCAACAGGTGCATAGGGTAAGGTGCAGGCATTATCAATCTGAAGATTCTGGCAAATGTCAGAAGGGCTGCTGTAAGATTGTGCTGTTCTCCTCATAGTTAATTGCTTACATTATTATTAATCCTTTTTTATCTATGTTATTTTCTGTGCATTGTTGTACTGCTGCCTTCTGCTGGACAAAATTTGCATGCTGCACACCTCTGTTCTTGTTAGTAAAGTTTTTCCTCTCAGGGGCGTGGTTTTCTGCAGCTCAGTCCTTCTCACTTCCGGCAGCCATTTTCAGTGCCTCATTACTGTGTGACTGGACATTCAGACATTTTGGGCTTGTGAAGGCATCAGTTTTTGACCAGCAGTTAGCCTCAGGAAAGTCATTTACAGGACAGTATTGATACCACTACTACAGACAGTATTGTATCACCGTTTATTGCTGTATTCTGGATCAAATAAACCCAGGCTGATTTCATCTCTGTGTCTACGTTTGAATCCATCCAACCTGAGCGTCTGCCGGTCCGGTCTGCCCCACTGCTTGGATACGAAGGTAGGAAGTCACACAGCTACTATTAGTTATACCTTCATTCGCCTTCATGTGGGGACAGAACAGTCAAAAACTGCCTTAATGCCCATACCCTGGCCACAGATTACCTCACAGTTCAGTACCACACTCAGGAATCTCCCTGGCAACAGGCCCATCTGCAGCAAATCTGCCCAGATACAGTGCACGTCACAGAAGCCAAAGAGCAAGCACCACGTGTCTGCAGTATCTATACTCTCACCTGAAAGTCCTCCACAACCCATCAAGCCATTTTCTACATCCTGTATTAACCTTTGCTCGCATAGTACAAGAACTGTTAATGCACGTGGGGTCCCCCACCATCCAAACCCCACAATTCACTGAAAACACTTTAGGAACCTCGTCAGGGTGCCTCTGCGGAGCTGCACTGCTATTTTCAGCCCCCAATTCAAAAGTTTATTTTCTTAAAGAGACAGCGCACCTTAAATCAAAATGGCCGAAAAGGACCTCGCACAGTTCCCCAGTGATGAAACAATGCTCATGCAACCTGATACTGATCATTATGAAGAACAGGAAGCAGATTCCACACTTCCAGCAGACCAAGTCGTACGACCAAGACGCTCTCTCAAACCGACAATAAAGGTCAGAGAAAACTATCAAACAAGGAAAGATGAGCTTTGCGATAGCCTGGAAGAGCTATGGGAACGAGTCTCCTCCATCATGTCAGGACTTAAATCCTCAGGTGATGCCACAAGCTTACAAGTTGCTATAGGGCGGCTGAATACAGCTCATGAAAGATATAAGAGACTGTCCACAAGGTATATAACCTTTCTAAAAGATGCTAATAATGATGAAGCCCCGTCAGAACTGAGCAAGGCAGAATTAATAGACGGACAAAGAAACGCCATGGTGCTGCGTGCTAAAGATAAAGCGGAACTCCGTATCTCCCATCTGCAAGAAACTAGATCCCACAGATCAAATTCATCTAAACATTCCTCTCGGTCATACAGATCATCGTGCTCAAGAAGCTCAGCCCTAAGCGACCGACTACTAGAGGCCCGCATAAATGCAGAGCAATCCAAGGTGAGACGCTCCTTCACTGAAAAAGAAGCTCTTGCAAGGGCAGAAGCAGAGACAAAAAGAGCAGACGCAGAGGCTAAGAGGGCAGAAGCAGAGGCGGAGGCTAAGAGGGCCGAAGCAGACGCAGAGGCTAAGAGGGCAGAAGCAGAGGCTCGAATAAAGATTCTTGAATCAGAGATGGAAGAGGAAATTGCATTAGCTAAAGTAAGACTACTTGAGCAAGCATTGAGCCAAGGCCTTGACCCAGTCTGCTTGCCACCACAGGAGATAGATGATCCAGCTGATCGCACCAGTGACTATGTACTGAAACAGTTACCTGTACCACCCCCAGTTTGCAGTCCTGTCCAAGCCGACAACACTGAAACGCTCAAGTCGACTCTACCTACAGTGCCAGTGCCACTCACAGCACCTGAGCAACTTGATGACGTTCACCCAGATGTGCCCTCTCAAGGACAGGTGTTACAGCAAAAAGGCTACCCGGCATTTCCCGGCCTACCGCCACAGCTCAAGCAGCAGTCATCACAATCTACAGAGGCTAGACCACAGCTCAACCCTGCAGCAACATCATTCTACCCGGAAGCATCTCACCCTTTCACGCCACGCAGCCCACACGCCCTGGGGGCATCACAAGTTGTCATGGCAACAAGCAGTGAGAAATCGGATATGTCCGAGTTTGCCAGGTTTATGGTGAGCAGAGAGCTAATTAACACAAGTCTCTCAAAATTTGATGACCGTGCAGAGAGCTACAGAGCCTGGAAAGCAACCTTCGAAGCCGCCATTGCCAACCTCAACCTGACCGCAGAGCAGGAGCTCGACCTCTTGATCAAATGGCTGGGCCCAGGCTCCACAAGTCGTATTAAGAGCCTCAGAACTGTCTATGTGGGACAAGCAGAAGCAGGTCTCGCTGCCGCCTGGCAGAGACTCGAACGTACATTCGGCAGTGCAGAAGCAATAGAGAAAGCCCTATTCAAGAGACTGCAGAACGTCCCAAAGATCAATCTCAAGGATGTCCATAAGCTTCAGGATTTGAGTGATCTCCTCATGGAATTAGAGCTTGCCAAAAGAGACCCTCGCTTGACCGGCCTGTGCTACCTGGATACAGCCCATGGAGTGAACCCAATTGTCGTGAAGTTACCCTACAGTCTGCAAGAAAAGTGGGCGGCATCAGTCTCAAGGTACAAAAGAGTGCATAACGTCACCTTTCCCCCATTTATTCATTTCTGCAGATTCATCGATGAACAGTCCCAGATGAGGAATGACCCCAGCCTCGATTTCCTGGAGTTCAACACTACAGCTTCAGCGACACCATCTTCAAGGTATGAAAGTGTCTTGCATAAAAACAGAGACTTTAAGAGCAGCGTGAGTGTCAGAAAGACTAACCTACCACCACCTGCAGCACCCACGGGTAAACAGTACAATACCTCATCAGTAGACAAGTCCTTCAATCGTGAATGTCCCATTCATAAAAAACCACACTCACTGAACAAATGCAGAGGGTTTAGATCTAAAACCATGCAGGAGCGGAAGAAAGTTCTCAGCGAGCTTGGGGTATGTTTCAGATGCTGCGCTTCATTGGAGCACATGGCTAAGGACTGTAAATCCATCATCAAGTGTGAGGAGTGTCATAGTGAAAGACATGCCTCAGCTATGCACCCAATTCCGCTCACCAGAGACTCATCAGCTGTCTTCACCACCAGTCCTGCTCCAAGTCATGGCGGGGAGCCTCAGAATCACGCTAACACAGCCACTGCCGTTTCCTGCTCATGTTTGGAAGTATGTGGCGACAGCCAGAGTGAGAAATGTTGTGCCCGAATATGCCTAATCAAGGTCTATCCAGAGGGACTACCAGAAAAGGCAGTAAAAATGTATGCTATCATTGATGACCAAAGCAACCGGTCCCTAGCAGGACCTAAATTCTTCGATGCCTTTGGAATAGAGGGACCATCAGAACCCTACATCTTAAACACCTGCTCGGGCCGCATAGAGACTAGTGGAAGGAGGGCACAAGGATTCATTGCTTCTCCCATCAATGGGAATACAGAAATACCCCTACCAACACTGATCGAATGCGATCAAATACCTAACCATAGGGATGAGATCCCTACCCCAGAAGCTGCATTTCACCAGCCACACCTAAGGCACCTTGCTAACGTTATCCCACCTATGGACGACAACGCAGAGATTCTACTCCTGCTCGGCAGAGACAATCTAAGGGTGCACAAGGTGCGCCAACAATGTAATGGTCCCGACTACGCGCCATATGCCCAGAGACTGGACTTGGGATGGGTAGTCATAGGAAATGTATGCTTGGATCAACCAAGAATTAACTCCTTCAAAACGTACGTGCGTGGAGATGGACGCACAACTTGCATTAAGCCGTGTCCTCATCACTATGAAGTGAAAGAGAAGTCTCCAGACCTCATACAACCACCTGACATAATTTCTCCTCTCTTTGCTGACAACTTGGGGAGATCGGTCTTTCGCACAACCAAAGATGACGATAAAGTAGCCTTGTCAGTAGAGGACAGAGAGTTTGTCAAGATAATGGACAGTGAGTTCTTTAAAGACAAAACCAATCACTGGGTTTCTCCATTATCCTTCCATGCCACCAGGCCTATGTCTATAGGTTCTTTTACTAACTCTTCTTGGCTTACAGGTCCAGAGTTTTTGCTACGAGAGGCGGATGAACGTGTACAGGAAGACTTCAGCATCCAGGATCCGGATAATGATCCAGAAATCCGCGCTGAAGTTAGTGCATTAGTCACTGAAGCAAGGCAAGCCTCCAGCCTCCATTGTCATCGCTTTGAACGTTTCTCCAGTTGGATGAGACTCATCAGAACTATTGCAAGGTTAGTGCACATCGCTAGATGTTATCACAATACTCAGGAAGATAAAAATTGGCAGGGTTGGCATGTCTGCCATAAACCCTTCTCTGCTGAGGACATTTCTCATAGCGAGTCTCTCATAATACGTCATGTCCAGCAGGGAGAATTTAACCTAGAATGGAAGTGCTTGTACAACAGACAGCAGATTCCTATAAAAAGTCCTCTTGCCAACCTAAATCCATTTATAGACAGTTTTGGCCTGCTCAGAGTTGGTGGTCGTTTGAATCAAGCCCACCTAGGAGTTGCAGAACAAAATCCTCTAATTATTCCCAGCAAACATCATATCACCGTGTTGCTGATCCGACATTACCACAAAAAGGCTGAACACCAGGGCAGACAAATCACCGAAGGCAAGTTAAGGTCTGCAGGTCTTTGGATTATAGGTATGAAAAAACTTGTAGCCCAAATACTGCATGACTGTGTGCACTGTCGCAGAGCAAGAGGGAAACTGCTACACCAACAAATGGCCGATTTGCCTGCGGATAGACTATGTTCAGAACTGCCCTTCACCTTTAATAGCCTGGACGTCTTTGGGCCATGGATGGTGTCCGCACGCAGAACCCGTGGCGGTCACGCAAACAGTAAACGTTGGGCTGTGCTATTTACTTGCATGAGTGTGCGAGCCGTTCACATAGAGGTGATAGAATCCAGTCTCATTAATGCCTTAAGACGGTTCTTCGCAATCAGAGGGCCAGTGAAACAGTTGAGGTCAGACCAAGGAAGTAACTTCATTGGAGCCTGTAGAGAACTGAACATCGACACTAAGCCCATTCAAGATCAGTTGGCGGAGAAAGGTTGCACCTGGATCTTCAATCCTCCTCATAGTTCCCATATGGGGGGTTCCTGGGAGAGAATGATCGGGATCTCACGCAACATCTTAAATTCTATGTTGATGGATGTAAACTCTTCAAGACTCACACATGAGACTCTTGTCACCCTTCTTGCCGAAGTTTCGGCTATTATCAATTCAAGACCCCTTGTGCCAGTGTCTATGGATCCTGAAACACCAGCCATACTGACTCCAGCTACTCTACTTACCCAAAAAACCGAGAATATACTAATGCCTAGTGAAGAATTTACTCACGCGAATATCTACCAAAAACACTGGAAACGTGTACAATACCTGGCGGATTACTTCTGGAACAGATGGCGAAAGGAGTATCTCAATATTCTTCAAGGAAGAAGAAAATGGCAACACCAAAAACCAAACTTGAAAGAAGGAGACCTTGTATTGATGAAGGAGCAACAAACCGAAAGGATTGCTTGGCCTATGGGACTAATTACAAAGGTTTTCCCTAGCAAGGATGGCAAAGTCCGAAAAGTGGAGTTGAAGATCTTCAGGAAGGGCGAGCTTAAAACGTTCGCAAGGCCAATCAACGAACTCATTTTAATATTACCAATTGAGAACGTTCCTGCAGGATGAACAGGACTGAAGTTGAACTATAGACATCTTCTCCATTACAAGCCAAGAAAGCCAACTATATTGTTATGTTTATTGCATTCTAACATGTTTTTGTTGCAGGTTTGTGTTATATTTCATGGACATTCGTCATAGTGAAATCTCCAAAGTAAATTTCAGACGGGGAGTGTGCTGTTCTCCTCATAGTTAATTGCTTACATTATTATTAATCCTTTTTTATCTATGTTATTTTCTGTGCATTGTTGTACTGCTGCCTTCTGCTGGACAAAATTTGCATGCTGCACACCTCTGTTCTTGTTAGTAAAGTTTTTCCTCTCAGGGGCGTGGTTTTCTGCAGCTCAGTCCTTCTCACTTCCGGCAGCCATTTTCAGTGCCTCATTACTGTGTGACTGGACATTCAGACATTTTGGGCTTGTGAAGACATCAGTTTTTGACCAGCAGTTAGCCTCAGGAAAGTCATTTACAGGACAGTATTGATACCACTACTACAGACAGTATTGTATCACCGTTTATTGCTGTATTCTGGATCAAATAAACCCAGGCTGATTTCATCTCTGTGTCTACGTTTGAATCCATCCAACCTGAGCGTCTGCCGGTCCGGTCTGCCCCACTGCTTGGATACGAAGGTAGGAAGTCACACAGCTACTATTAGTTATACTTTCATTCGCCTTCATGTGGGGACAGAACAAAGATGCCATATAGACAGGTCACTATTTAATGGGCTGGTGGGGGCTTTTTGGCATTTGTGTAAATGAAATACCAATGTCAATGCTGAATATCAGTCAGGACCTGGATAGGCGAGTGTGTGCTTGAATGTACGTTAAGGGGAATTTTAAGAGATAGATAGTTTCATTTGTTATTTTTCAAATAGTTCAAGAGTAATAATTACTTTTTTTAAGTTGTTTTATATATTTTTCAAAGTTAAAGTAGTTCAGTAAAGCGGAGGCAAACTCTATAAATTGTTACTGTTTTGCTACATTAGTCCATACATATTTCATCAGCAACTGATCAATTGTAACAGCTGCCATTAGGGAGTACTTATGTATTGAGCAGCTTAGACAGTCAGCAACCCCAATCTTGTTGAGAAGCTTCTGGGAAAGAGAAGGTGAAAATGAAACTAAACTTCAATCTAAGAAAAATAGTAAAAACAGCTCTCTAGTATGAAATGTCAGCAACTATCTGTTCACTAGGGCCCAGTTTACCCATCACTGAGTCAGCCCCTTTGTGGTCAGCTGCAACATCCATGTTAGACAACCTACTGGAAAACTGGAAGAAGGGCCTGGTTCAAGAGGGGTGCACGGGAGGAGTCACGTAGTACCCCGAAGCACTCTATCACTTGTGCCCCAGGTAAAATAAATAATTTCTAGTACATTTAAGGAAAAATGCTATCAAATTGCACTCGTTTTTTTGCACTTTTTTTTTAGCAAAATAATAAATCAGAAACATTAATTGTACTATCACCTAGAATATGCATGTTGGTAGTAAATACAGGGAACCATAGCACCTTGCACCCATTTGCAGTCCCTAGTACACATCAGAATGAATGTACAGTAGGCAGCACTGGAACACAAATACCTACAGACATTCAGTGCAATAAAGGGTGAAATGTGCAAAAGCTTTGACAGTTTGTGATAACTTTTTACTATATGCACCTAACAGTGCATATAGTAAATAAGGGCTACAGTATGTTTTTTTTAAAAAAATTAAAATTTTAAATGTAATCATAGCAATACTGCAATTGGGTTCTGCCAGTATATATTTTTAAACATTAAGGGGGCTATTTACTAAAATCCAAATTTATCTCATTGTTTCAATAAAAAAAAGCTCGACCAAAAACCCATTCCCGATTTTGATCTATTTGTTGATAAAACAACTCGATTTAATCAGATCGGAAACAAAAACTTGATAAAATTGAGCGAAAACCCGAATCGTATGATTTTTTAACCTTTCTCCCAAATCACTAGATTTTTGTCATGTTTTTGTCCGAAAATCCCTGAATTTATGGAATTAACAGGCTAAACCCAGTGCAGACCATGATATCTTCTAGTTGGGATAGGGACTTTTTGCATCATCAGGGTATAATAAATCTCAAAAAATTTGAGTTTTTGTGTTCTTGCCCCAAAAAGCCCAACCAGATAAATTTGAGGTTTAGTAAATAACCCCTCAATGTGATTATGCATTAGCAACTTCTTTTTTTTTGGTTATACTTTATTGCAGAAACTATGGTACAGAATTTGTTGACATTTCTATTTTATTCATTATTACTGGGTTATTAGAAATTGCATGCTATGTTTTTTTAAGGTTGTTTCTCGTATTTAGACTTGTTGATAATGAAGTGTTTTACAAATGTGACTTAAAACATTGCAACAAACATTACTTTCCCACATGCTATACTTAAAGGTAAATAATATCTCTACAGAGTTACATGTCCAGACTAGCAGTTGTGGCAGTCAACTAAGGTTACCTTGTCTTGGCAACAAATGTGCTGCTTTTTTTTAACCCATTCTGACAACATGAAAACCAAACCATCGTTTGATATGTAGTCTTAAGTGAAAATGTATTTATATTTGTATATTGATATTATAACAATTATCAATTATTTTTCTATATCAGACACATGATGACACTCACCTCTTCACTGCAAAATAACTCTGATTACTGTGATTATATTGGGACTAGGCAAGAAGCTGACCTTTTTTATCTAAGGAGGACCATTCTAACTGGATGCCACATGGATATATGAATGAGTCATATAGTCAAATAAAGGCTAAAGGCACATAGTCTTAATTAGTACATGTGCATATTTGTATATAAATGAAGAAGCACTGCCAGTAAATGCATGTGCTAGCCTATCACACATACATCATTCTCACCTGTGCAAGGTAACAGTATATTACATTTGAATGCCTGCAGACCATTTTGTTGTGTCTAATCTTTTACCAGTGGAGAACAGCAAGTGTGGGTTAAGGTATCCTTTCGCTTTGTCTAAAGTAAACATAACACCTTCTAGAAAGAACTATTTGCTTGTTAGAAGGTTTTTCTCCTGCTTTTGTGTACAATACTTGTGCCAAAATTATCAGTTTATGCGTGTTGCCCTTTGCCCACACTTACAATCTGTTTGTCAGTAGCAACCATATCATTAGTAATGGAGGAAAGCAAAAAGTTCAGGCTGTTTACTCCTATGATAGATTAAGAGTTCATACAGTCATATGAAAAATTTTGGGAACCCCTCTTAATTCTTTGAAGTTTTGTTTATCATTGGCTGAGCTTTCAAAGTAGCAACTTCCTTTTAATATATAACATGCCTTATGGAAACAGTAGTATTTCAGCAGTGACATAAAGTTTATTGGATTAACAGAAAATATGCAATATGCATCATAACAAAATTAGACAGGTGCATAAATTTGGGCACCCCAACAGAGATATTACATCAATACTTAGTTGAGCCTCCTTTTGCAAATGTAACAGCCTCTAGACACCTCCTATAGCCTTTGATGAGTGTCTGGATGGTGGTATTTATGACCATTCGTCCATACAAAATCTCTCCAGTTCAGTTAAATTGGATGACTGCGGGCATGGACAGCCTGCTTTAAATCATCCCATGATGATATTCAAGTTGGGGGAATTGTGACGGCCATTCCAGAGTATTGTATTCTCTCTCTGCATAAATGCCTTTGTGACTGATGCTTGAACATTATCCTGCGCGACTATTTTGTCCAAATACATTAAAGTTAATGGGCGTCCGAATAATTTTGACACACTGAATTTTTATGCAGGCGTCAAATTTTTGTTGTTGTGATTAATTTTTTCCGCAGTTTCGCGAAAACATTCACAGACGGCAAAATGCAAAAGTTCGCAGCAAATCCATACCTGGCGAATACATTTGCCCATCACTAGTGGTCCCTTATAGCCTAAATTGGCTAAGGAATCAGATACTGTGTTTAGCCAGTAACCACTCTAAATAGGTCAATGGGAATATTGACTAAATTGACTAATCAATATGACCAACTGGTAGCTGCTCAATTCTAAGCAGATTTCAAATGTTTTGTTTTAAGGCAAACGCATAGGTAAATGTTAACAAAATTTGTGGCCCTTTTTATCAGCCCACATGTGAGATAGCAGTACATGGGACAATCTGTCTGTAATGGCTACTAGTTTTTATCATCTATCCACAGAAAACAACCATAATAAAATGTCATTGTTCATTTTAAGATCATATATGCAGTATATATATTATCTGGTTGATGTCTAATGGAAACTAGAAACTGTACTTTAGGGCCACCCATGTTTTAAAATGTGCGCTTCACCTATTTCACCACCTATTCACCACTTTTACCCTGTGCACAATTTTTTGAATCCAATAAAATTATGGTAAAACATAACTTTAGGTAATATTTGGCTGTATGTTAGAACACGAAATAGTATTAGATATGGCTTAGTTGATAAATTGCCTGAATTTGTGTATTAGCATAATGGTGTTGTCACCTTTTAGTGGGGTGTAAGTTCCCATCACTGAGTAAAGTAATACATTTAACAACATTAAAAATTGCATAATATGTAGTTAGAATTTAGAGTTGCCACTGGTGAAACGGAGTCAACAGATTTAGGGACGTTAGCTTTAAAAACTCTGTAATTGCATTTTACACAGATCTTTAACTACAGAAATGTTTAGTTTTCTGAAAGTTTCAGAAAGTCAGAATCTTTTTCAAAAAGTCAGAACCAGTAATGAAGACTATATATACAGTCAGATTCTGCTTTTATATTCAATCAGTTGATACATACAAATTTTGTAAATTAACAGACGCATATTATATTTACATATCTTAAATGTATACATATTTTTTTGAGAAGAGACCATTTTCACGATGGTTCAGCTCTTCAAATCGAATGCAATGCTTTCCAAAACACTTTGGGGGGTATTTATTAAGCTCCAAATATCCGAACCTCAAATAATTCGTAGTTTTTGGAGGGAAAAAAAACTATGAATTTTTCGAGATTTAAAAACTCTATACCCGGCATCTAAAAGCTCTCAAGGTCCTATATAAGACAATGAGGAAGGTACCAGTGTCTGCGCTGATGTCCGTACCGATATCCGATGAGTTTGTGGTTTCTGCGCAAAAAACTCTGTAAACTCAAAAAAAAATCTAAGTTTTTGAGCAAAACTCCGAACAATTCTGAGTTTTTGATCAAAACTCTGAACAATTCTGAGTTTTTGATCAAAACTCCGAACAATTCGGAGTTTTCAGGGAAAGCACCGAAGTTTGCCCGACCATATTTTTTCGGCTTTTTTCTTCATAAATAATCGGAGTTGCTCGGATTTCTAACTTAGAAATACTGAGATAAATTCGGACCTTGATAAATAACCCCCTTAGTTTAACCTTCACTGCCTTGTAAATAAATGTTTGTACACACCCATGACAATATTCTTTTGCAGAGATGTCTAATTTGGTACATAGTAACTAGCCAGGTTTCAGTTCCAGGGGACTATTTTTACATATTAGTAGACGGTGGCTACATTTGTAAGGTTAGGATTTAGAAGCAGCATTAAAAACAGAACACCTTGTTGATTGGTAACACCATGTAGAAATAGAATGGAATATTCAATGAAATCAGAAGCCTGAAAATGGTCTTCCCTGGAGAATTATGTTTAGGCAGTCACAGAAATAGCATTTCTGTTCTGATATATCTACATATTGTTTCTATCTGCTACAGTGTTATTAGTTTAACAAATATAAACATAGCTATGGGCACGAATGTTAGGGATGCACCGAATCTAGCATTCAGCAGCATTCAGATTCTTCAGAATCCTTGTGTATGCAATCCATCCATATGCAAATTAGGATTCGGATTTGGTTCGGTATTCGGCCAAATCTTTCACAAAGGATTTGGCCGAATCCCAAATAGTGGATTCAGTGCGTCCCTAATGTGCAAAAACATTTTTCTCAAGACAGATCACAATGTAAAGGCACAATGTAGGAGTGTTTTAACATCATGAATCATAAGTATAAGTATAGTTTCACTCTTGCTAGTTACTTAAATTGCGAACACTGGAAAGGTCTTCCTAAAGATCATATTGCAAATGTAGTAAGAGGACCTTTTCAAATTTACTAAAAATACAAGAAAGTAGGTAAAGGTAATGGCAAAATTGTAATATGGTTTAATATAAAATATGGGTAAACCTATGTCACCCTTAGGGTGAATGAAAGCAATGGCTGCTGAGTTAATGGGTATAAATAGGGAATGCCCCCTGGAAGTCGTGAGTACAAATAAGCAGCAGTTTTTTATGCAGACAGGTTATTTGTGCACTGAAAGCAATGGCTGCTGATCTAATTATCTAACTCATAATTAATATGAAGCAGCTTTACATCATAACAAAAACAAAAGATTTGTTCCATACAAGCCCTATTCCTTGAACTCACGTTGAACAAATGTACTATACCTTAAATGTCCATTGTTTGCTTTCTCACCCAACCTGCAGGAAGTCTTGTGTTTTGTGCTCCCACCAGGTTCTGTTTATATGTAGAATTTTTGGATTCATTTCTACCTTGTAATAAATATAGTTATATATAAACAAATGCCCTGTAAGGCTACACATTTATTGTTATTGCTACCTTTTATTACTCATCTTTCTATTTAGGCATTCTTCTCATCATATTCCACTCTCTTATTCAAATCAATGCATGGTTGCTAGGGCAATTTGGGCCCTAGCAACCAGACTGCAAATTGCAAACTGGAGAGCTGCTGAATATAAAGCTAACTCAAAAGCTACATAATAATAAGCTTTTTCATTTCTAATTGATGCCAGTAGATAGGTGGAACTGCAAAACAAAAAAGGACAGAAAAAAAACACAACTGATTGAATTTCATTCAGTCAAAAGGCCCCAAATATTAATTTTTAGGTGACATTTCCCTTTAAGATACAATATGTGCTGCAGTAAGAACAACGTCTTTATGACATCATGCTTATGTGTCTTCTAGAGCAAGAGACAACATCTATCTTAATAAGCTACTACATCTATCTTTATAAACTACTACATCAATCCTAATAAGCTACTACATTTATCTTAATAAGTTACTACATCTATCTTAATAAGCTACTACATCTATCTTACTAAGCTACTACATCAATCTTAATAAGCTACTATATCTACATTTTTGAAAGAAAATGGATACATTTTCTAGATCATATAGTGAACCAAAAGATCCTAAACATGTTGTTGACCCATACTGGGAAATCATCAACCCCAAACCCGATATCCAGGCCCTGTTTGAGGAGTTTAACATCTTATTTTTTTATGGATGCTTGCCACCAATTGACCTTAAATGGACCAACAGGGTATCTAAGTATGTAAATTGTTATATAATGAGAAGCCAACACCTTTTAAGATTAAAATTAATTTGTGTTTAGCAGTTCTAGACTGACAGCCCTTAATATTATTGAGAACTTTTAAACAAATCATTCAATCAAAAACATTTTAAAGTCAGTTAAGCCGTTAAAGTATGCTGAGATGTGTGTTCATCCAACAGCTAAAGTACTGTTTTCATTTTTTCTAACTGCTTTTTTATTACATGTACATTATTTTTAAAGTGATTTGTTAGTGTTTTCTAGAACTAAGTAAATGAATAGAAACCACATAATATAAAACTATAATAAAGATAGTGACTGGATGGTAAACTGTTACCAGAAAATTTCATACAAAGCTGTTTATTTTGCATGAGTGATACAAATCAGGGAACAAAGGAAGCATTGCATTAATATTAAGCAGCCCTGAGCAATATCATAGAGTAAAATAGTATTTCTCTGCTCGAAGTCAAACACATTCTGTTGAATTTCAATTTAAAATGTTATAAATCAGTCCCAAGATTTAAAAAGTAGAAGAGACAACTGATAATTGGTAATTTGGTCCAGAAAATGTAAACAATGGTGCTTACAATGTTGGCATTTTTTGTGGTTGCTGAGGTTTTTTTCATGATAGTGTAAGGGGCAAATTCATCAAGGGTCGAATTTCAAAGTAAAAAAATACTTCGATATTCGACCATCGAATTTAAATACTTCGAATTCCAATATTGAATTCGAACTTTTTTGATCGAATTTGGGTATTCTGCGGTTTATGTAAAATCGTTCGATCGAACGATTAAATCGTTTGAATCAAATGATTCAAACGATTTAATCGAACGTTTCAAACGATTTTATCGTACAATCGTACGATTTTACTTCGACTTCAAAAACTGTAGAAGGTCCCCATAGGCTAACATAGCACTTCGGCAGGTTTAATTTGGCGAAGTATTGAAGTCGAATTTTTTTTTAAAGAGACATTACTTCGATTATTGAATGGTCGAATATTCAAACTATTTTACTTCGAATCGAATTCGAAGTCGTAGTATCCTATTCGATGGTCGAAGTATCCAAAAAATTACTTTGCTTTTTGAATTTTATTGCTTCGAAAATTCCATCGAATTCACTTCGACCCTTGATAAATCTGCACCTAAGTGTAAAATGCTGAATTTGCTTCATGCAATTACAGCTGTGCTGAATTTACTTGTATTTGTAAAAAGACAAAAGGGTAGTTAAAAAGACCAAACTAGCGCAAATGTGGAGCAGAATACATACAAACAATCTATCAAATGTTGTTCTATTCCAGAAAAGCTGGCTATTTTGCACATTATCAAATAACTGGAAAAAATGAAATTCGCTTGAACAAACCTATTCTGAATTTACGACCAAGGAAAGATACAGTGCAAGTAAGTGCAAGTATTTGTAACATTTTGTAGTTACTTGTAGAATTGCCAAACTCACCCCTTCACAAGAGCAATTTGACCCAAACACTTTTGATTAGTTTTGTAAAATCTTTCATTGGGAATTTGCATGCAACTCCTTTATATTGTACTTTGTTCTTTATAAGAAAATAAAACCTGCCTCATTTTGTATTATACAGATACTCCTACATGAAATGATACACTACTACCTGTTTATCAAAGATATACCTGACATAAATCATGGGACAGCCTTTCAGAATGAAATGGAACGTATCAACAGAGAAAGTGGTGCAAATATTACGGTAAGTGCTTTTATACATTGTATCAACAATAAACCATAAGACTATAGATCTGAAATTTCAGACTGGGCTATGCAGGACTTTTATATATCCATTTGTTTTGTTAACTATTATTCTTATTTCTGGTTAAAATTAAAGTCAGAATACTCTAAAAATGTAAAAATGCAATGGCCTGTTTTAATACACTTAGAAATCGGCAATTGTGCTGCACACTAGTGATGTGCGGGTCCACCTGCCCCCTTTGGTGATGTCACAGATGGGTGGGGCAAAGCAAACACATTACTGGAGGGGCTGGGAAAGGGCAGGTATTGCATCAATGCTGGGGCCCATCATCAGCATGGGTAACCACCTGCCTGGGACCTGATATAGGGATAATACTCTATGCTATTACATGCTTAAATATATTTGGCACCAAAAAAATACAGAAAAAATACAAAAAACATTTTTATATTGAAATTAATCAGGGTTTTCTTTGTATTATTTTATAGATTATCGCCCCTTTCGATTATGAATATGAGGCTCTCAAGTGCCACTGGTGGAAATGTGATGGACCCTGTGGAGAATTAGTAAAAAGAATTAGGAATGCCGCTCCAGGCTCCAAGGCACACAAGCGCAAATGCGGAGGAAACTTTATAAAAATTCAGGAACCTGCAAATAAGAGGAGCAAATCTGACCTATAGAATTTACAAGGGAATATTATGGAATCTTCCCTCTTGAGAAAGCCAACATCAACATAAAAGCACCAGGAGAAGAACTACAGTCTTCACCTGGTGTTCACAAGAAACAGAAAAGACTCAGCATACAGCCCTACTCAAATCAAGACTTCAGGCTAAAGGCAGGACCGCCATCAGAAATCGCAGGGCCCCATACGACAAAATTTCCTGGGCCCCCTGGGCTGCACCCACCGCAAGCCCCACCTACAGGTCTGCCTTCCCCTCCCCACAGGTCAGCCCCCCACCACACAGTAAAAAAACAAAAAAAATATTGGTGGCTAGGGTTCCCCATAAGAAAACATTTGTGGCCAGGGCCCCCCCATTAAAAAATATCGGTGGCAAGGACCCCACATGAGAAAAAAAAATTGGTGGCCAAAATTGGTGGCCAGGGCCCCCCCCCCAACGTCCATGCCTTCCCAAAGTCAGCAGCTCTCATAAAGATGGGGGGCCCGGCTAATCAAGTAAGTGTGGCGTGGCCAAGCCCCCCCTTACCCTCGGGGCCCCCTACAACTCTCCCTCCTGTTGCCCCCTGATGGCTGCCCTGGCTAAAGGCCACTAACAAATCTAAATATATGAGCTGTATCCAGATAAATCTTAACTTAAGCCTAATTTAGCAATTATTTCTTAACTATGTTAAATATTCCGTTAATGGAGTATTTTGTTTTGTTCCATAATGCTAGTAATATATCAGTATTTTACATGTTTCTTTGCAAAATGTTAAATCGATGTGAATAAAACTGATTAAAAAAAAAACCAGTTGCTTCTATGTGTGGTTTGGCCATCAAATGGCACACAGGCATTCAGAGTATGATGAGTACTTCCTAAATGTCCCAGGATACATTATAACCAGGTGGCTGCACTCAGCAACAAAGTATTAGAAAAGACAGAGTGGCACATGTCGCTTAATCCTTCACTAAAAAACACATTCAGATTAAATAATCTAATATAGATCAAAGTAACAAATCATTTAAAACGTATTACTTTATCTTTACAATGTAATTTCCAAGAGAGAATTCATAAGAACATAAACTAATGATACTTGCAGTAGGTAGCAATTTTTACTGCCCCCTATTTTAGTTTTTTACACTGTACAATCATATCCACCATTTCCCCTGTACCAAATTTCTTTTTCTGACTCTTTCCAGCTTTAAAATCGGGAGCCCATATTTAAACAAATACCCTGTATGAATACAAAGTTATTGTTATTGCTACTTTTTATTCTCCATCTTTTTATTCAGGCCTCTCCTATTCATATTCCAGTCTCTTATTCAAATCAAGGCATGGTTGCTAAAATAATTTTTGACAGCTCTTTCTGTTTCCAAAATGTTGGGAAGTATGCCATCGTGTGTAATTGTGTATTATGGTCGGTAGATATGCATCATTCATTATTTGTGATGAATATTTGCTGTGGAACACAGGAACCTACCATTGCACTAAAAAAATAAAGGAAAATATTACTATTATGCTGAGCATATAAAAAATATATTGGTATAGCTTATTGATCTGACATTAGGCATATGGATAAGCGCAGGCTGGGACCAGAGGCACAGGGATGAACTTGGAAGGAGATTTGCCTGCAACAGCAGAGTTCAACCTTCAGTCTATTGCTGTGACCACTTCCCATGGGAGAATGGAGAGACACTCCTAGCCCTCATTCAAGCCTGGACACAGAACATCTCTCTTTTACTTGAAGAGGAAAACATTTGTCATATTGGGTATACAGGCAGTCCCCGGGTTGCATAAAAGATAGGGTCTGTAGGTTTAGTATAGTATTTATTTTTACCTTTCTGTGCTCTGCAGTAGACAACACATGCATTGCATTGGGGCAGGTGGTTTATCAAAGTTAAATGCTAATAAAACCCTTGGGTGCCTTTCAATTAATACAGCCCTTGTCCTAAGAAAGCTACAGTGCTGTTGGCCCAGTATTTAATATGACATGCAAATGGATTTTCCACTAAGAACTAATTCTGCAGCATGTTCTAGAGTTTTTCTGCCATGTGCTGAGCCCTGGTGTAGCTTTCCGTGAACTCAACATAGTTTTATGTCTCTGTGTCTGTCACTTTGTATCGAGGCATGTTGCAATTTAACATCTATGAGCCAGGGGTCTCATTACTTTAGATTTGTAATTATAAGTCTGATTCATACCCACCAAACATTAAAAAAGGAACATTGGCACAGAGTTACCATTGCTGCATTTTACACCATTGGTTTTCCACAATAAAATGTGCCAGTTTAAGTTAATTGGCATTCAAAGTTAAAGACAGGTGATATTGTTCTCTCCCCATGGAGACCAACAAAATACCTGAGATTGCCCAGTGTAATATTGCCCTAAGGCTTATCTAAAACTGTGTTGGTCTTTGTTTTATTATCTTTTATTAAGAGCAAGGGCACATGGAATGTTGACTCTGTTACTCTCACCAGATGCCCTTCCACATCTCCATTTATCTGCACTGAAAAGTACAGTTACCGCCTGAGTGCTGGTATGCAGAGTGGAGATTGGCCTGAAAAATGTGAAATTACGCATTTTTAAATCTGATTTCTGATCCGCTCCATGTACCTGCATTCAGACAGAAGCTGTACGGAGTGCAATGGAGTGTGCTCTAGGCATATAATTCTTCTGCCTGCCTATTCCTAGTACAGACTGTGACTCTGTGACTATGTACAGGGCATCAGTAAGCAGTGGGGGAGGATGTTTTTGCTCAAGTCAATGTGGGGGTGGGGGCAATCAGATCCGGGGGTTTGCCTTGGGTGCCCTTTGGCTTGGCATTATAGTGGATGAATAAAATTTATATTTTTGGCCTTGGTTTTTTTTGTAAGCTTGTTAATTAAAAATGCCATGAAATCAGGAATGCTCACATCACCTTATATTTACATAGCTGAAACTGCACTGGGAAGGAAGTTCAGTTATTTATATGCAACATGATGAGATTATGGTCAAAGTTTCTGTTTTCCACACTAGGCTGAGCACTGAATGTGAATACGTAAAAAAAATACTTCAAGTTTGTAGGTAAAATGGCTTTGGGGCTGTTTAATAAATATTGCATGCATGGGATGCAATATCCAGAAAGTTCCAAATTATGGAAAGGCCATCTCCCACAGAATCCATTTTAATCAAATAATCGAAAATTATAAAAAAAACATTTCTCTGTAATAATAAAACAGTAGCTTTTATTTGATCCCAATTAAGATATAATTAATTATTATTGGAGGCAAAACAATAGTGTTGGGTTTAACTAATGTTTAAATGATTTTTTTATCAGAATTAAGGTATGGAGATTCAAATTAAGGAAAGCCCTAGGTCCCAAGAATTCTGGATATCAGGTTCCATACCTGTATTAAATTGTATATATATATATATATATATATATATATATATATATATATATATATATATATATATATATATATATATATATATATATATATATATATATAAATAATGGTCTGTGTGCTGCCTCAGAGATCACCTGACAAGAGGCATTGCAGCTCTAACTGTAATAGGAAAAAGTGTGGTAAAGTGAGTAAAATACACAACTCTTTCCATTAACTGGCTGATGTAACCTTGGTCTGTTTGAGACCACAGTGAATCGTAGGATCCCAGGAGCTGGCCCTTGGTACTTAAAATTGCAGTTTTTCTATTTATAAATATCATATGGCACATACTACTAGAAAAGTAGGTATTTTTCTGAACAGTTTTTTTTGGATTAAGCAGTGTTTTAAATATGGGCTGTTTTATACAATACATTTTTATAAAGAACTGCAGTGTTCATGGGCATAGTTTCCTTTTAATTTTTTATGTATCAATCATAGTCAGGGGTGCATTTGGGTCTGATGCCACCCGAAGCACCAGACCTGATATCTTCTACCCCTCATCACCCCAACCACCATGTCTACCTTCTATTTTGTCCAACAAGGCAAATGGAGTCCTGAAGCTTCATTGCTTATGGCTTTTCATTCTGATTTTGTGGAGGGTGTGAAAACTCACTGTGTGTACTGTAGTAATGATCCCTGTAACTGGATTCATTGGGTTGGCAATTGCTCATAAGGTTTCCAAAAGGTGATGGAAAATGATGTAACAGTCATTTGCTGTGATATTCTTGTGAAAGTAGCTACTAGTATGCTGTACTGCTGTAGTGTGTTTGGCAAAACGAACAAATTCAGTAAAATTGGCATATTGTATAAAAAATGTATAATTTCCCTCTGTAGTCCCTTGATAAAGAAGGCCCCAAATATATGTACCTTTTCCTGCATCTGCATAAATTACAATGCTAAGCATACTGAATTAACTTTAATCATTTTCATTATGGCTGCTCCCAGTGGGACTGAGCCCCCTCTAATTGAAAAGCATAAACGAAATTCCTATATATAAATATAAAAGTTTTTAGGGGTGTAACTACAGAGGAAGCAGATCCCGTGGTTGCAGGGGGGTCCAGGAGTGTTGGGGGCCCAGTGATGCTCTAATATTAATATTAATATATCTTGAATATATCTTGGTAAAATAGAGCAACTTATCAATATTTTGGGGCCTTAAATTGAAATTGTTGTGGGGCCCAGTAACATCTAGTTGCTCCACTGTAAGGTTTGGTACCATACAAAGTTTTTTCCTTAAGAATCCTCTATGATAGCTGTACTAGACTAGAGCTTTACTTGCCTGATGGCAGCACCAATATTGTTCATAGTCTGACACGGTTTTTATGGGTAGCACAGCCCCCACAAGGGGAGTGGTGATCCTGATCACATGGGTCATTCTAGAACACGGGGTTGGGTGAGTGTAATTGGTTTTAGCTATTTATTCACTGTTTTTTAAATGTTGTGTGTATGGTCTTGAGAAAGGTCTTAGGCAAAGACCGAAACGTTGACCTGTTTTTATAAGATGTAATAAATAAAGAAAAGATTTTTTAACCCTCCAAAGGTTCCTGGTGTGCACCTCGCTCCTTTGATATTTTTATATATATATATATATATATATATATATATATATAATATACAAAATACAAACACATCCCAATCAATACACTCACATATATACATACCTATAGTAAACTAATTGTAGATCTTAGGATCCCAAAAGCCTGGGATATTACACTTGTCCCAAAAGTCATCCAAGCCCCTCTCAAAGGCATTAACAGAATCTGCCATCACAATATCACTGCCCTCATTGTGAAGAACCATTTTCTCTGCTTCAAATAAAATGTCAGTTCCTCAGGTGCTGGCCTCTGTTACTTTGTTCTTTTCTTTCTAAAAAAAAAGTGTTATCTTTCTATTATGCCCTGTAATGTACTTATAAAGAGTAATCATGACCATTCATGTGCACTTAAGTTCCAGAGAAAACAAAACCCAGTCTTGACAGTTTTTTTCATAGTCTAAGGGGCTGATTTATCAAAAATTGAGTTGGATTTTTGTCACGATTCAAGAAAAAATACAAGTACGAATATACTCTTTGTGGATTGGGATTGACGTACAAGAAATTTTAAAAACTATCATATCTCCTGCGCCTCCCCAGTGTTTCTGAACCAATGTGGGTGTGGTTGGGCAGCATGCCGCCCCCTAAAATCCTGCCACCCTATGCCCGGGCCTTGGTGGCCTCTCCACAAATACGGGCCTGTCTCTGACAACTTTATTTATTTTCCCAATCTATTAAAATCCTATTTTATCACATTAGTCAAGCAAAATTAACTTTAATTACACTGTATAAAATTATTTGAATCTTGTTTCCTTCAGTCTGGGAATTCATAATTATAGCAAGCAGGCAGGAGCCATTTTGTGGACACTATTATTAAGGCAAGCCTTGCATCATCTCAAAATCTTGTTTATTTACCAGAATGGGGGACACGATGTCCATCCCCATGCACTGACTCCACAATTAAATGGTAAAGAGAATGGGGGAATATGCGCAGAGCAGTGCCTTCTAAGAAGAGCTAAATGGAAAGTGAATGTAATTGTCTGCCCCGCCTCTATGCCCATGGCATAGAGGAGTGGCAGACAATATTTGATGGACAGCTGAGGTTTTTAAATGATCTTACAACAGCTATGCATGCTTTAATAAAAAATAGAAATTGGATTTCATGTTTAATTTGAAAAGGACTTTTATTATACAGATTTTTGTGTCTGGGTGACAAGTCCACTTTAACAAATTTGCGATTTTCAACCTCATTGAAAATGAATCGGACAATGAGAATCTCACTGACATGCAACTTTTTTTCCACGAAAAATTGTGCGCTGGATTATTTTGTCATGTTCTTTTCTTAAATAAGTTAGCATTCTAGAAAAAAAGTCTTACAAATTTTATCAACGTTTTGTTTCCTCATCCACATTTTTTTTCACAAACTCAGATTTTGATAAATCTGCCATTCATGTCACCAGTCTAGTTCCACATGTCTGTACTCTCTCCAGCTTATAAATATCCTTCTTCTTTATTGCTGGTGGGAAAGCATTCACAGGAGATTTAGTAGATACTGAGTGAATTTTCCTAGAGTTACACAACTTGTTAGCCACAAAAATCCCTGAATCCTTCTCAACACACTGCCATTTAGTGTATAACTCACATTTATATTATGTCTACCAAAGTGCATACCTTTGCATTCATCAACACGGAACCTCATTTTCCAGTTTGCTGCCCAGTTCTCCAATTGGATCAAATCTCTCTGCAAAGTGGCAGCATTCTGTATTTGTTTTTCACAATTTAGTATTATCAGCAAAAATAAAGATAGTACAGGTATGGCATCCGGAAACACATTATCCAGATTTTAAAAATGATTTCCAGCTACTATAAGTAACTTTTTAATTGTCCTTCATTTTTTCTTTATTATGATATTTCTTTTAAATATTTGCCTACTTTTGTCTCTTCTGACTAAGCAACTTTTCAATTGGCCTTAATTTTTTCTTTATTTTAGTTTTTTTTTTAAATATTTGCCTACTTCTGAATCTTTCCAGCTTTCAAATATGTGTCACTGACCCCATTTAAAAAACAAATGCTCCAGGTTTTAAACATGATTTCAGGCTAATTCTAAGCAACTTTTCAATTGGCCTTAAATTTTTTCTTTATCATAGTTTTTTAAATATTTGTCTACTTCTTCTGACTGAGCTTCCAAATATGGGTCACTGACCCATTTAAAAAACAAATGCTTTGTAAGGCTGCGAATGTATTGTTATTGCTACTTTTCTATTATTCATTATTCTATTCAGGCCCTCTCCTATTCATATTTCAGTCTTTTATTGAAATCAGTATGAATGGGGAACAGTGTGAATCTGAATGTTTTGAATGCAGCTGCTCTGCACTGGGTCTAGGAGCTAATGCTATGTATATTGTTGGCTAATAGGTGCAAACATGCACCCTTTAGCCCACATTTTTAAAAGTAAACTAGAATGTCTAGAGTGCAGTGATAAAAATGCTGTTTTATGTAATTTTTCAAGGATTCTAGCACAATGTTTTCTTTACTGTTGCTCTGCCTAAACATGAATATTTGCAAGTTAGGAATTGTAATAAAAATACCTTAATGAACAATAGCAATATAAATAAACGTATAAAGGGAAAAAGCGCGAAGTGTTACTTGACAAAATGGGTGCAATACTCATATCCCATTTCATATTTCTTTAATTTACTTGTCTGGAAGCGGCTTTATTATTACATTAACTGAATGAAATGAAGTGAAGTTGCAGGAAATTGGATGATGTATCACTGAATGATAAGTGGAGAAGTAGTAGCCAAGACTTATTAACTATTATTAAGTAGAATCAGCTTTGTACAAGGACAGTCATAGGGTTAACCTAGCATACTATTTATGACTCTTGGATATTAAAACAATAATTTAATAAGAAAATCATATGTTTTTGTATAAACTGAATAGATTAAATTAAAGCTCTTGCCATGTTATTATACTCAATAGATTCAATGTCCCATACAGAAAAATATACATAGAGCAAGGTGCCCTCTAGTTCTCTGTACTTAGTGACATGTATAAGGGACGCTGCTATGTGGATTGTAATACAGCCTCTGGTCCCTGTTACATACCCACTATTCATTAAGTAAGAATGTGTCCCTGCAGACTGCTTGCAAATTGGACTAAGGAAGTCTCACGTGTAGGGACTATGGAACCTAAATTAGAATCATCGGATTTAGTTACCAGCCCAAAGCTATTTGATTCCCCCATTGGGACTGGCTTTACAAAAAGAAAGGAAATATGTTTTACCTGTCAAGATCTGTCATAACAAATACAAATGTATTTAGAAAGTGATATTATCCTTTAAGGTACAATTTCAAAGACATACATACATAAATAGAGGCGTCAACATACACAACGACAGAATAATAGATTATTTGCAGTTATTGTAAATAATCCACGTCTCTAATTACTCCATGGTTTGGAACCTTAAACTACTGTGATACCCAATATCAGAGTTATACATTTCCAACTATTCAGCTGCTAATAAACGAATTCCCTCATCCTCTGCGTGTTACTGTATTTATACAACTACACACAACATCAGCTATTGTCAAGAGGGAAATGTATAATCTTCAAGTGTGATACTGTGGTAGTAGAACCACAGTCAATGATCTGAATAACACAATATACTGTATATCAGGATAGTTGATACTGTATGTGCTCTACATTAAGGATAGCAGAGCCATGAAGAATACCAGAAAATCCCCCAAATCCTATCCCTTTGTTTCTAGTACTGCTCAAACAGTTTGTCAGTCTGTCAGTTTAATTCTCATTGGGAATCACATCTGTGTTTAACACAAGCCCCCCCCCATGCCCTCCTATTTTAGGACTGCTTATGTCCAAGTTATTTAATCCTCTGCATATATTTAGAAATTGTGATATCTATTAAAAGAACTTTGAAGCAACCAAACAGTGTCCCTCAGAAATATATGTGGGTGAAAAAAACAAAAAGGGTTTTCACTAATAACATTCACTTGGGTGTCAGAAATGTAAGTTGCCTATATCTATCCTTTATGGTTAAATGCTTTTCAAGGAAACACTTTTAAAGGGGTGGTTCACCTTTACGTTAACTTCTAGTATTTTATAGAATGACCAGTTCTAAGCAACTTTTCAATTGGTCTTCATTATTTAATGTTTTAAGTTTTTTAAATTTTTGCCTTCATGTTTTGACTCTTCCAACTTCCAAATGGGGGTCACTGAACCCATCTAAAAAACAAATATAGGCTACAAATGTATTGTTATTGCTATTTTATTATTCATATTTCAGTCTCAAATTGATCATTTGGACATTTGGACTCCAGATTGCTGAAATTGCAAACTGGAGAGCTGCTGAATAAAAAGTTAAACAACTCAAAAACCACAAATAATGAAAAATCAAAGCCAATTGCAAATTGTCTCAGAACATCACTCTCTACGTCATACTAAAAGTTAACTCAAAGGTGAACAACTCCTTTAATAGTGCCTTGGCCAACATGGAACAGTAGCGTGCACACCTCCAAGCTAAACAGTTGGCTTGAGGATTTTTGCAAGTAGGCCCTCCTGTCACTGATCCATGTGGGTCAACCAGGGAACTTTCCATTCAATAATATTAGGAGCAATGTAAGGCAGACAGGAAAGTTTTTTCTATCAGTGTTTCCCACTGGATAGCAGCATCCAACAAAAGTACTACATACCGTTAGTCAAAGGCCAAGTCTCTAATATATAATAACTCTATTCAGGCCCGGACTGGCAATCTGTGGGTTCTGGCAAATGCCAGAGGGGCTGCAATAAGGTCCCATTGAAAGTCAGTATTTAGTGGGCTGGTGGGGCTGTTTGGGCCTCTATGTGGGCTGAGTGGGCCTCTGTGTACCTCAAATGCCAGGGCCTAATTTAATTCTCAGTCCGGACCTGACTCTATTAAAACTCTATTTATAAAAGCTGTGTTTCACTTAGAGGAAGCTGCTCCTGATTCAATTGTTTTAAAGCCGAAGGTCTCCTATTGTGTGTAAGACAATAGATAATGGGGAAAATAAAAGATCCCATGGTTTGGGAAGGTTGACCAAGATTAGGTAGTGTGTGAGCAATTTTCAATAAGATTACAAACTGGAGAAGCCCTATAGTGCTTCTATAGCTTGGTGTCTAGACACCATCTTGGATCAGCAAACACTGCAGCTCCCTACACCATCGTTATGTGCAATATGTATGTCTGGAGCGTAGATTTCCAAGTTAAATTATTTTAATGGATGCTTTTATAAGGGTTTATTACTTTGTGATATAATCTGTATATCATACATAACTACCATTATTATTGTAACAGGGCTGTTCACCCTCCAATCACTTTTTTTAGTTGTTTTCAGATAGTTCAGCAGAAATAAATAATTTTCAATAACTCTCTCTTTTCTATTTGTGACCGCTTTGGGAGGGGGATGGCAGACTCTAGAACCTGTTCTAAATTGATACATTTCAAGCAACAGTTGGGAGTAGTAATGGGTGAATTTGTCCTGTTTCGATTCACCGAAAAATTTGCGAAATGCATTGAAGTCAATGGGCGTCAAAATTATTATGATGGGCATCAATTTTGATGCCCGAGACAATTTTTATATGCCAATTTTGTTCTAATACATTAGGTCAAGGAACCCCTTATCTCCCCAGGAAGTGTCCCTACCATTCAATTAAAACACAGAGACGTATTTTGGCAAAAATCTGTGGAGGTCACAGGCTTTATTTAACAGTTTAAGCATCAAGGACTAGGTACACCCTGACCAAAGCTGTGGCTCTTATCGGTCGTAAAACACCCTGGAGCACCGTCGTTTCAAATGGATCCATTTTACCTAGGGAGGGAGGGTGGGAAACAAAAAACACAAGTAAGTCTGAAATATTTAACTGTACATCCCCTTAAAAACCCTTCTAAACCAGCATTCCTCCCCTTGCCTCCTCCCCTAGCCCGCCCATCTTTTCCCCTCCACTGTTAGCCCCCTCCATTGTTCTTACCTGGGGGCTGGGGAGTGAGAGGCTAGGCTACACCTTGGGGGAAGGGGGGCCCCGCCTAATCCCATGTCAGCCCTACACGGGCTTCATCCCTCTTAAAGTCAATGGGCGTCCGAATAATTTTGACGTGCGACTATTCTGAAATGCACCAAAAAAATTTTGACGCAGCATATTTTTATTCGGCATATTTTTATCCGACATTCGCTGCAAATTTGCGTCTGTCTAATTTATTTGCCCGTCCCTCGTTGGGAGATATGCACTGATGCTGCTGACAAATGTATCAACTAATGAAGCAAATTGTAACAGTTTAGAATCTGCACCTGGATCACTGAGCTGCCAGACTGAAGGAAGGGGAGGAACTCTAAAAAGCCAAACTGTTGGTAGCCAGATAGCTGAAGTATGGGCCTAGTGTTGTCCCACCTGATGTGCTCTAGGTCTTTTCTGCTTACCCCTGGTTCTGCCCCTGATAGGTAAGTATTACCTGCAAGCACTACCAGGGCCGGAACTAGGGGTAGGCAGAAGAGGCAGCTGCCTAGGGCGCAACGATTGAGGGGCGCTGGGAAGCTACCTCTTCTGCCTACCCCTAGACCTGGCTGCGCTCCTCTAACAGCACTTTGCGTTCCACCGTTGACGCGCATGCGCACACCAGCGTCGTTGCGCATGCGCACACCAGCGTCGTTGCGCATGCGCACACCAGCGTCGTTGCGGATGTGCACACCAGCGTCGTTGCGCATGCGCGCACCAGCGTCGGCGTCCATGCGTGTGCCAGAGTCAGCACACATCGAGCTACAGGGGAAGGAGGGGGCGAGCTGGCCAGCTGGGTTGCCTAGGGCGCCCAGCCAGCCTGGCCCGCCTCTGAGCACTACCCACCTTTGGTTTCTATCGAAACAAAATTGTCCACAATTAAGACAATATTTAGGGAGTTATTTATTAAAGTCAGAATGCAAAAAAATCGAAAAAGTCTATTTTTTTTTACTATAAAATCCAAATTTTTAGTGGGAAAAAATCCTCAAATCTTTCGAGATTTAATATACCCCGAGGATGGAAAAAGTTTGAATCCAAAAATCTCATATTTGCTGAGGTTATATATCAGTCAATGGGAGAGGGTCATATCCTATTTGGAAGTTTCTGTGGTCTGAACTGGATTTAGCCCAAAAATCCTGCTATTTCGGGGATTTTTGGGCAAAGATTGGAAATATTCTAATTTGTCTGAAAAAATTGTGCAATCCGGATTTTCAATCGAGTTTGTCCCCAGTCCAATTAAATCCAGCTATTTTAATAAGTTCCAATTGTGGATTATAGTTTGGTCAGGTTTAAATTTAAATACTCGAAATTAATTTAAAAATTCGGCCCTTAATCTTAATATTTAAGTAAAAAAAAAAAAAAGTCTGGATGGATACAATTACATGGCTCATGATATTTACATAGCTGAAAATCACCACTTATCAGGGCACTAATAAGATTTAAGATGTGCCAGGCTCTGTGCCATCTGTACTGGGGTGAAAAGCTTAACTGGTATATTCAGGCAGCTGGTGCTTGAGTCTTTGCATGCTCTTCCTTTGGCTGTGATGTGACCTTACAAAGTATTTGTTTAACTCGTCCCCTATACATTTTGAAACTGAATCCAGAAAACTAGAACTAAAATTCGAAATGCTCTTGTATGGCACTGATTTTAATATTATTTTCTTTATATATGTCTGTGTGTGGCTGTGCTTCTGTGTACATGGGCGTAACTACAGAGTGCAATGGGGCCCAGGAGGTATAGGGGCCACATGAGTTCCTAATTCATATACAATTTCAATAAATATTGGTAAAACTGGTCAACCCGGGGGCCTGAAAAATAATCTGCAGCGGGGCCCA
This sequence comes from Xenopus laevis, assembly GCF_017654675.1. Classification (NCBI taxonomy): domain Eukaryota; kingdom Metazoa; phylum Chordata; class Amphibia; order Anura; family Pipidae; genus Xenopus; species Xenopus laevis. Next base: position 79,090,114 of record NC_054371.1, on the reverse strand, counting down.
ATAATATCTAGTTATGCCACTGTCTGTGTGTTTATAGGGATGACTTTAATACATGAACAGAGCTTTGCTGGTTAATAGGGAAGTAGATAACTTTGCCTCCTCCTCCTCAAATTCTTCTTATGCAGTATTGCCAAAATGAATCCCTTTCTTTTTGCTGGCAACAGGTAAAATGATTATGCATGTTGTCATCCTTTCCACCTAGACTACTGTAACCTGCTACTAACTGATTTCCCAACCTCTCATCACTCCCTACAACAGTATGTATTATATTCTGCTGCTAGAATTCTCTTCCTCTGATCTAAGAGAGAACAGGCACCTCTTTTGATGAAAATCCTTATTTTGGCTCATACAGCAAAGAATAACTTCTCATAAATATTAATGTCCGTCATTTCTCTACACCTCTCTACATCTCTTGTCTTGTGTCTTTGTATAATTCCGGGCAACAGTATTTTATTGTTATTATTGCTTTTTATTACTTACATTCCTATTCAATCCCTCACCTATTCTTATTCCAGTTTCTCATTCAAAAGACTGCCTGGTTGCTAGGGTAAATAAGGCCCTAACAACTGGATGGCTGCTGAAATACCAAACTGGAGAGCAGCTGAACAGAAACTTAAATAATTGAAAAACATATCATTTTAAAAATTAATTTAAAGGTGAACAACCCCTTTAAAATTCAAGACTGCACTTTGTAGGATACCATTAACTTCGAGTTTTCAGGTTTTTAACCCCAACTTCACTCATTCCAATTTTTAACATTCCAGTTTTTTCTTAAATTAGAAACCATTCGAGTTGAGTTCATTCAAGTTCATTTAAAGTCTAAAAAAGACTCACATAGCTCTAAAATTCAACCTTTGATAAATAATGCCCTAAATGTGTAGCCTTGCAGAGCATTTGCTTTTTTAGATAGGGTCAATGACTCCCATTTGAAAGCTAGAAAAAGTCAAAAAGGCAAATTATTCAAAAACGATAAAGAAAAAAGTCCAATTGAAAAGTTGCTTAAAATTGTCCATTCTAAAATATATTAAAAGTGAACTTAAAGGTGAAACGCCCCTTTAATTTTTACAAAAAATGTTTTTTGTTCGGAAAAATATATATTCAATGAACACTGAATGGTTCTGGTTTTGAAATAAATCTTATTTATGAGCTTAAGTCATAACATGGACAAAAGTAGCCCAAATCCATTAACTAACAGCAACCAATAAGACATTTTCTTGCACCTGACCCATCCTCATTCATTTTGTAATTGTTTGAACTTGAACATTTTCATGTAAATGTTGTGAGCTTGTTGGGAGTTGTAGTTTAGCAACAACTGGAGGGACGCAGTCTTGACAACAGTCTCCTGCAGAAATATTATCACAGGGTTGAGCAAACAATTTGGGCAATGCTGAAGGGCTTGCAGAAGTGGAATTGTCTTTACAAATAGTGCATGGTGTGATATCTTAGACCCAGCACCTGCTCTCCCGGCCACAAACAGGCTGTGCAGAGTGGAACATAAGAGTTCTGCACACTCAGCAAAGCCTCTGCTTAAACGAGCTGCTAAGGGCTGTGTTTACTGTCATACAATGCGGAGGGTAGGCAGTACAGCAATGCTTCTAAGAGGATGTGGTACTAAAATAGTCCAGTTACTGTAAAATTAAAGCCTAAAGTTATGTGGAAAAGTTGCATGAGCTGTTTATGTTTAGTAGTCCATGGGACCAAAATAATAAACAATATTTGTTTAGTTTGATACTAGTTCATAAACCATAATAATGAAATATTGACATATATATATATATAACAAAAAAAAAAGAGTCCATGCTCTTTAATAAATTATTTTTATTTTATTTTTCTAAGACCTGTTAGTGCTGATCTCTCTTTTTTGTTTTGTATAGTCTATTTACTGATCGTGCACCCAGGCAAGTTTATTTTGCTTTATCGTGAGTGCTGGCATCCCTTGGAATTTATATATATATATATATATATATATACATATATATATATATGTATTGCAGTGCACCCTCTGTGTTTACTTTCATGCAGTCTTCTCTTTATGGTTGACTTGGATATTGATATGCCTACCTCCTGGAGAATGTTGTTCACTTGTTTGGCTGTTGTGAAGGGGTTTCTCTTCACCATGGAAATGATTCTGAGATCATCCACCACTGTTGTATTCCGTGGACGTCCAGGTATTTTTGCGTTGCTGAGTTCACCACTGTTTTCTTTATTTCTCAGGATGTACCAAACTGTAGATTTTGCAACTCCTAATATTGTAGCAATTTCTCAGATGGGTTTTTTCTGTTTTTTTTTACAAGGATGGCTTGTTTCATCTGCATGGAGAGCTCATTTGACCACATGTTGTCTGATCACAGCAAAATCTTCCACATACAAGCACCCCCTTCAAATCCGCTCCAGGGCTTTTATCTGCTTCATTGATAATGACATAATGAAGGAATTGCCCACACCTGCCCATGAAATAGCCTTTGAGTCAATTGTCCAATTACTTGAGAGCCCCTGAAATGAAGTGATTGTGTTTAAAAAGGCTTTAGCTGCTCACATTTTGAGAAAGTCTGCAGTTCAACTGCATCTGAGTTGTTTCAATAAAAATTCATTGTGGTAATGTACAGAACCAAAATTAGAACAGAGTTGTCTCTGTCTAAATATTTATGGACCTAACTGTATAAACAGTATATATATATATATATATATATATATATATATATATATATATATATATATATATATATATATATATATATATAGTATCGAAGAAGAAAGTGCGCATGACAATAGTCTCATAGAAACAAATATAATGCTTTACGGCATCACAACAAACTTGAACATCGACGCGTTTCGATCCATCGTCAGAACGGTCCCCAGTGGATCGAAATGCCCCGATGTCCAAGTTTGTTGTATCTTCTTCAATATTATATATATATATATATATATATATATATATATATATATATATAATTGTGTTTATTAGATTTTGCCATATGCAGACATTAAGATATGAACACAAAGCTTTTGCACAATGTATTTCATGTGTGCACAAACCTGACAAAGTTAGGTGCAGACCCCCTGAAACATTGTTCACTGTGATTAAACTGCCTCAATAAGGGCTCTTACTCACGCGCGTTTTTACCTGCACTCCCCTGCGTTCCGTTTTTCGGCGTTCAGCCGCAGGGGAGTGCAGGAATAGACGCATTTGATTATTTCAAATGGGGCTGTACTCACACAGGCGCATGTAGGCGCCGAACGCAGGTTGAGACGCAACATGCTGCATTTTTCCTGCGTTCGGCGCCTACATGCGCCTGTGTAAGTACAGCCCCATTTGAAATAATCAAATGCGTCTATTCCTGCACTCCCCTGCGGCTGAACGCCGAAAAACGGAACGCAGGAGAGCGCAGGAAAGCGCAGGTAAAAATCTGGAGGCTCAAAAAAAGTTTTACCTATAATTAAAAAAACAAGTGGCACATTGGAGGCTCAAAAAAAGTTTTACCTATAATTAAAAAAACAAGGGGCACAGGGGCACATAAGAAAATATAAAAAAAATACTGTACATTATGGAATCTTTTATCGATTTTTTTTATTATAAAATAGCTCACAGGACAGCCAGTGTCAACAAAGCACCTACAGAGAAACAGTATTCATCAGTCTCAATCTAAGGGGTAAAGTTTCATGCAATCAAAATTCAGTCTGCAGGTATTTCCATCCAAATGTGTTTTACAGGCTTCTGTCCACCTACAAAAAGCAATGATGTTCTACTAAGACTTTTGTGTATTTTTGGAGTCAATTTTTTTTTTTAGTCAGTGGTTACTTTTGGGATAATAAATAGATAATTGGGTTAATAAATAACAGTAACATAGTAAGTAAGGTAAAAAGACACGCGTCCATCAAGTTCAACCTTTTAGGTTTTTTTTGGTTTTTTTTTTTTAGTTTTTTATCTGCCTAACTGCCAGTTGATCCAGAGGAAGGCAAAAAACCCATCTGAAGCCTCTCCAATTTGCCTCAGAGGGGGAAAAATTCCTTCCTGACTCCAAAATAGCAATCGGACTAATCCCTGGATCAACTTGTACTATGAGCTATCTTCCATAACCCTGTATTCCCTTACTTGCTAAAAAGCCATCCAACCCCTTCTTAAAGCTATCTAATGTATCAGCCTGTACAACTGATTCAGGGAGAGAATTCCACATCTTCACAGCTCTCACTGTAAAAAACCCCTTCCGAATATTTAGGCGGAACCTCTTTTCTTCTAATCGGAATGGGTGACCTCGTGTCAGCTGGAAAGACCTACTGGTAAATAAAGCATTAGAGAGATTATTATATGATCCCCTTATATATTTATACATAGTTATCATATCACCCCTTAAGCGCCTCTTCCCCAGCGTGAACATCTCCAATTTGGCCAGTCTTTCCTCATAGCTAAGATTTTCAATACCTTTTACCAGCTTAGTTGCCCTTCTCTGTACCCTCTCTAATACAATAATGTCCTGTTTGAGTGATGGAGACCAAAACTGTACGGCATATTCTAGATGGGGCCTTACAAGTGCTCTATACAGTGGAAGAATGACCCCCTCCTCCAGTGACTCTATGTCCCTTTTAATACAGCTCAAGACCTTATTTGCCCTTTGTCAGGGAGCCGGGAGCTCCCTCCAGGGAGGTTGTCAGGATCAAGGAGGAAGCCCTCTTGAGGGAACAAGGTCGCGGTGTCCAAAGGGTTAAACGAAGAATAGTCAGGATCAGGCAAGAGTTCACAGGCAGGCAGAATATAAACAAAGTCCAAAGTCCAGGCAAAGGGTCAGGAAACAGATCAGGAACAAGATTTGGCAATAAGGCACACAGGAAACCCAGGATACACTTTAGGGAAAGTATTCCTATTCTTGGGCGCCATTCTGGCGTCTAGTTGGCGCTTTTATTTTCAAATTTGGCGCCATTCTGACGTCATTGACGCTCTTGCGCCGACGTCGGCGCGCTGACGTCATCGCGCCGGCGCCGCTACCCACGTGGCGGCCATGGGCGCCGCCATTTTGGGAGCGACGCCGGCAAGGAGGGACGCGCCGCCCGGAGCTCCGGGCGGCGATCGTGACAGTACCCCCGGACCACCAGGACTTGGCTTCTGGGGAAATTTGGAGTGGAACTCCCTCACCAGACGAGGAGCGGGAACATCACGGTGTCCTTCCCAGGAGCATTCTTCAGGGCCAAAGCCCCTCCACTGAATGAGGTACTGAAGGGACCCTCTGGAGATCCTGGAGTCTAGGATTTTCTCCACCTCGTACTCGAGTTGACCCTCCACAGAGATGGCAGGAGGAGGAGATTGACCGCCAGAGAACCGGTTGGTGATGGCGGGTTTCACCAGAGACACGTGGAACACGTTGGGGATTCTCATCTCTGGTGGAAGCTGGAGTCTGACAGCCACAGGGTTGATTATCTCCAAGATGGGAAATGGACCCACGAATTTTGGACCCAACTTGGGAGATGGTATCTTCAACCGGATATTTCTGGAAGAGAGCCAGACATTATCACCCACCTTGTAGGGAGGAGAGGATCTTCGACGACGATCCGCGAAAGTCTTATGAACAAGAGCGCTCTTCTCTAGGTTCAACTTGGTAGCAGCCCAAATAGCAGACATATGGGCTGCGGAATCATCAGCAGCCGGGACATCAGATAGCACAAAGTCTTGGGGAAAAGCTTGAGGATGCTGACCATACACCGACATGAACGGAGACCTCCCTGTAGAGGAATGACAAGCATTATTATGAGCGAATTCCGCCCATGGGAGGAGATCAGACCAGTCATCCTGGCAGAGGGATACGTGGTTCCTCAGGAACTGTTCCAGGGCTTGGTTCACACGTTCAGCTGCCCCATTCGTCTGCGGGTGGTAGGCAGACGAAAATTGAAGTGTTATTCCCAAGTCTTTACATAGGGAACGCCAGAACTTGGCGGTAAACTGGGTGCCTCTGTCGGAGACGATCTCCACCGGGAAACCATGCAGGCGGAAGATGTACTTAATAAAGAGTTGGGATAATTCCACCGCAGAGGGTAACTTCTTCAAAGGGATGAAATGGGCCATTTTGCTGAAGCGGTCTATGACAACCCAGATCACAGTATTCCCACCGGAGGGAGGACGTTCGACAATAAAGTCCATAGAGAGGTGCGTCCACGGACGAGAGGGAACCGGCAAAGGCTGTAACAACCCGCTGGGGCGGGAATGGCTAGGCTTAGAAGTGGCACAGACATTACAAGCAGCCACAAAGTCCTTTACATCCTTGCGGATATCAGGCCACCAGACTAGGCGCCTCAAGAGTTCAAGGGTCTTGGCCGGACCAGGATGACCAGCTTGCCTGGAGCAGTGGGTCTGTTGCAGGATGGCCAGGCGAAGTTCTGGAGGGACGAAGGCCATGCCAATCGGAGTATCTTGAGGAGCCGAGGACTGCCCAGCCAAGATCTGGTCGGCAAATTGGGGATACAGAGAGGCAATGATCTTGACTGGTGGAATGATTGGTTCCTGCCTCTCAGGGTCACGGTCCACCGGAGTGAAGCTACGAGACAAGACGTCGGCCTTCAGATTCTTGGAACCTGGGCGATAAGTCAAAACAAAGTTAAATCGAGAAAAGAAAAGGGCCCACCTGGCTTGTCTGGGATTTAGCCTCTTGAGGGACTGTATAAACTCCAGATTCTTGTGATCTGTGTAAATCTGGACAGGAATTTCAGAGCCCTCCAGGAGGTGACGCCATTCTTCAAGGGCAAGCTTGACTGCCAAGAGTTCTCGATTTCCGACATCATAGTTCTGCTCTGCGGATGAGAACTTCTTGGAGAAATACGCACAGGGGTGCAATTTTCCATCAGTGGAGTGTCTCTGAGAAAGGATAGCTCCGGCTCCGACTTCTGAAGCATCAACCTCGATGCAGAAGGGTAGTGCGGGATTGGGATGTCGGAGAACAGGAGCGGACGTGAAGGCCTCTTTCAAGGACTGAAAGGCTACTATGGCAGATGGAGGCCACAGGCTTGGTTTACCCACTTTCCGGATGAGGGCCAGGATAGGTGCAATGCGGGAAGAGAACCCCCGGATGAACTGTCGATAATAATTAGCAAATCCGATGAATCTCTGGATTGCCTTGGTACTCAGTGGGAGAGGCCACTCCTGGATGGCCGACACTTTCACGGGGTCCATCTCAAATCCCTCTGGAGAGATAATGTACCCTAGGAAGGGGATCTTGGATACCTCGAAGACACACTTCTCCAACTTGGCGAAGAGAGAGTTCTTCCTCAGACGAGAGAGTACCTCCTTCACCTGGGAGCGATGACTTTCAAGGTCCTTGGAGAAGATCAGGATGTCGTCCAAGTATACGACTACGAACCTTCCTAGGAGATCTCGGAACACATCATTAACAAACTCCTGGAAGACGGCAGGAGCATTGCATAGGCCGAAGGGCATGACAAGATATTCATAGTGCCCATCCCGAGTGTTGAATGCCGTCTTCCATTCGTCACCCTCCCGGATGCGAATGAGGTTGTAGGCCCCCCGGAGATCCAACTTGGAGAAAATCTTTGCTCCTTTCAGCTGGTCAAAGAGCTCGGCAATCAGGGGCAGGGGGTACCTGTTTTTCACGGTGATCTTATTCAGGCCCCGATAGTCTATACAAGGCCGAAGGCCTCCGTCCTTCTTCTCCACGAAGAAGAACCCAGCCCCTGCAGGAGAGGTAGAAGGGCGGATAAACCCTCGCTGGAGATTTTCTTGGATGTACTCCTTCATAGCGGTAGTCTCTGCAGGAGAGAGAGGGTAAGTGCGCCCTCTGGGGGGCATGGCTCCTGGCAGGAGTTCAACCGGACAGTCATAGGAGCGATGTGGGGGAAGGAACTCTGCAGACTTTTTACAAAACACATCGGAAAATCCCTTGTAAGTGGAGGGCAAAGTCTTTAGTTCCGCAGTGGAGACATTCACCTTCTCGAGGGGTTTTGGCGGAAGGCAATGTTGCAGGCAAAATAAACTCCAACGAGAGATCTGCCCAGTGGACCAGTCTATGGTGGGGTTATGCAGACGTAACCATGGAAGACCCAATATTACTGGAGTAGAAGGACAGGGAATGATGAAGAATGAAAGTTTTTCTTGATGCAGCGCCCCAACTTGTACAGATAGTTCCGCCGTGAACATTGTGACGAATTCAAACTCCAGGGGTTTGTCATCTATGGCGGTAATTCGCAGGGGTGAAGACAATGGAAGCAGGGGAATCTTCATGCGTTCGGCAAAGAAGGCGTCCATGAAATTGCCATCCGCACCGGAGTCGAGGAAGGCCCTTTCGAAGATAGACTTACTTGCCAGATGAATCTGCAAAGGAAGGAGAAGTCTGCGTGAATTTTCTTGATACTTCTCCTGAGGCCCTCGAGTGATGCCCCCTACATGAGAAACCTGAGACATACCTCGGGGTACAAAACTCTTGGCTTTGGCAGGACAGGCGTTGGCAAAATGGGAATGCCCACCACAGTACAAACAGAGCCCTGCCATACGTCTTCGGAGTCTTTCCTGCTCGGAGAGGCGAGCTTTTCCTACTTGCATAGGTTCCTCCAGGGGAGACGTGGACACATGAGTCACAGGGACAGCGGGTGCTTGCAGAATCGGCCTTTGAAAGCGAGGGGCCAACATGGGAGAAAATCGTCTGCTGCGCTCTCTCTCCACCTGGTGTTCTCTGAGGCGGGTGTCCACCTTAATAGATAGAGCGATCAGTCCTTCCAGGGTGTCAGGAGTCTCTCTGGAGACGAGATCATCTTTGATGCGGATGGATAGGCCTTGGTAGTATACGGCCTTGTAAGCGTCATCACACCAGGAAGTCTCCACCATCAGTGTTCGGAAGTCTATAGCGTACTCATTGACACTGCGGCTTCCCTGCCGGAGCTGCAAGAGACGGGCAGGGGCGTTCGTGACCCGACCTGGAGCATCAAAGACTATGCGAAAAGCTTGGAGAAAGTCTTTAACATCATAAGTCACCGGGGAATTCTTCTCCCAAAGAGACGTTGCCCACTCCAGTGGCTTGCCTTCCAATCGAGACATCACATACCCCACCTTGGAACGCTCACTTGGAAACTGTGTGGGTTGGAACTCAAATTGAATTTGGCACTGTGTGGCAAATCCCCTGCAGGCTTGTGGATCCCCACTAAAGCGAAGGGGAGGTGGAATGCGAGGCTCACCTGTCGGGAAGCTTGCGTTCATAGAGGCTGCCGCCATGGGGGGATCTCCAGTAGGTGGAGCAGCGGAGGGCGCAGAAGGCACTCGAGCAAGCAGGACATCGAGTGCTTGCCCAATGCGAACCTGCTGGTTTTCGTAGTCCTCCATGCGGGATGCCAGTCCGTGGAGTGCTCGTCCGACATCAGGTGTGGCTTCCTCAGAAGGATCCATGGCCCAAGAATAATGTCAGGGAGCCGGGAGCTCCCTCCAGGGAGGTTGTCAGGATCAAGGAGGAAGCCCTCTTGAGGGAACAAGGTCGCGGTGTCCAAAGGGTTAAACGAAGAATAGTCAGGATCAGGCAAGAGTTCACAGGCAGGCAGAATATAAACAAAGTCCAAAGTCCAGGCAAAGGGTCAGGAAACAGATCAGGAACAAGATTTGGCAATAAGGCACACAGGAAACCCAGGATACACTTTAGGGAAAGTATTCCTATTCTTGGGCGCCATTCTGGCGTCTAGTTGGCGCTTTTATTTTCAAATTTGGCGCCATTCTGACGTCATTGACGCTCTTGCGCCGACGTCGGCGCGCTGACGTCATCGCGCCGGCGCCACTACCCACGTGGCGGCCATGGGCGCCGCCATTTTGGGAGCGACGCCGGCAAGGAGGGACGCGCCGCCCGGAGCTCCGGGCGGCGATCGTGACACCCTTGATGCTGCTAACCTTTATTAGTGTGATGTGATGCACAAGTCCTGATGTAGAATTAGAGAACCATGGGCCAGGTCAGAGGTCCCAAACCATTTTTATCCATGAGCCACATTATTCAACCAAAATGTACCTCCAAGTCAGGATTCAAAACTAAACACCTGCTTTGAGGCCACTGGGAGCAACATTCAAAGGGGTTGGTGAAGCAACATGTTACTCCCAAGCCACTGGCTAGGGATCACTGGGCTAATTAAAAGTCATTCCTACAATGTTTAAAAGTATTATATGAAATAGTTATAAGCTGTTATATAGGTATACAGTAAGGGGCACAATTACTATGGGTCGAATATCGAGGGTTAATTAACCCTCGATATTCGACCATCGAAGTTAAATCCTTCGACTTCGAATATCAAACTCGAAGGATTTACCGCAATTCGTTCGATCGTTCGATCGAAGGAAAAATCGTTTGATCGAGCGATTAAATCCTTCTAATCGAACGATTTGAAGGATTTTAATCCATCGATCGAATGACTTTCCTTCGATCAGAAATTGCTAGGAAAGCCTATGGGGACCTTCCCCATAGGCTAACATTGGTGCTCGGTAGGTTTTAGGTGGCGAAGTAGGTGGTCGAAGTTTTTTTTAAAGAGACAGTACTTCGACTATCGAATGGTCGAATAGTCGAGCGATTTTTAGTTCGAATCGTTCAAAGTCATAGTCGAAGGTCGAAGTAGCCAATTCCATGGTCGAAGTAGCCAAAAAAATACTTCGAAATTCAAGGTATTTTTCGTTCTAATCCTTCACTCGAGCTAAGTAAATGTGCCCCTAAATGTTTGCTCTCCAAAGAACTATTGATCTTCATATTTGTATTATTTGCTTGAGTAAAACCTTTGTCATTAAAGCACTTGGCTGGTCTTCCATGCAGGGCAAAGGAACAACACCCTTTCCATTCTGGCTTTAATAAACTTATTTATAGGAGCTGATATAACAACACTGATTGGTTAACACCAATTATTACATGCACCAAGCTATACTGTAATTTCACAAACACATGCATTAATATTAAAGCTCTGGAGAATAGAATAGAGCAAAACTATTCGGTGTTTGCAGCATGTGTATTTCAAATTAGGCTTTGAATTCACTTTTCAGAGGATACACTATGTCCAGGAACATCGATAGACCAAATTTGTTTATTAAACCCTCCATCAGAGTGCAAGCAGCTCCTTTTTCTGGGCATTAGTCTATTTATAGCTACTCAAGTCTGAACTAAGCTTTGCTTTAAAAGCAGCTTGATCCAGCCTTTCATCGCCATGTGTTTGAAAGCACTTGGCTGGTCATCCATGCAGGGCAAAGGAACAACACCCTTTCCATTCTGGCTTTAATAAACACTGGCATTATTGACCAAAGATAGACCGGCTTTGGTCAGAAAGGGTTTCGTGTGAAAGGACTTACTATGAGTTAAAGTTTTATTTGATCCCTTGCCTTGGTGAAAAGACACCCAACAATTATTGGCAGGCATCCCGAAGTCAAAAGTTCCATGTGTTACTGTTGGCACTGGAGAAGGTCTCTTGTCCTAAGTCCGAGGCTCACTTTCTGTTTTTATTCTAGGAAATGGCTGGGGGAATATTACTGCTGACAACTGCAGTTTGCTGGTTTTGGAGCCAAGAAAATTAGGTTCTTATATATTATCATGGGGATTATACTTTTTTAGGATCCTGTTTCTGCAGAGCCTGCAAGGGGGAGTACTGTTGTATGCAAGATAACATATGAATGCTTATTGCCTCTGAAGAGAAGGTTCTTGGAGCAATTTTCCCCCGAAGTTGTAGCAAAAGGGACATAAGTCTTAGCTGGGAGAACTGGTATTGTAGTTATGGAGGCCTCCTGGAAATGTATATGAAAGGAACACTCTTTGTGCTGCCACCCAGAATGTCAAGCATATTGCATTGGAACAAAATTCCAATGAGAATCATAGTATTAACTGAGGAGTTGACTGGGCTTAACCTGTTCCATACTGATTAGTTATATGATATATTCTGTTATTATATCAAGGATAATTTAAGGAATTATTTCCATACATGCACTAATGATGACACAACTGTTAAGTATATAGAATCCCAGCAGATAAGTCCATCTACAGGGCTAATAGGTTAAGCAAGGCAGTGATAGACTAGAAACTACAATAAAGAACTTTATCCTTGCACTGCAAAACACAAAATCTAATTTTTCCAGTGGTAGTAGATACATCCCCCTTCCCCATGTACTCAGGGGCTTCTGAGATGCCCCCCCCCCTCACCAGCACTTACATTTCCTGCGCCGGAGCAGATCCAGGAGGGGGCCTCATTGCTAGTGCAGAGAGAGCAATTAAGGATTGATGAACTACAACATACAGTTTTATTATAACAGAGAAAAAGTAATTATATTTAAAAATGTTAATTATTTAATTAAAATGGAGTCTATGGGGCAGATATACTAAAGGGCGAAGTGGCCGTCGATAGCGAAAATTCGCCAGGAATCTCATCCACAGGGACATCAGCAATTTACTAACAGGCGTAGATGACAAATCGTTAGCACAAGAGAGTCGCTAGCATAGTTTCACTCATTATCGACAGGCAAATTTTCACTCAGGCGCACAATCGTTACTCCACAAATTTACTAAAGTGCAAATTTTACAGTCATAAAAGTTCTAAAAAATGCTGTTTTTTTTATATTTTAAAGCAGGATTGCCTTCAAACGTTCTAACTATTTTCGTCTTAACATTTTAGGGGCATGCCGCATTTGTTTAGGGTGGGCTCATTTCTAGGACATTAGAGGATCTCTTTTGTCTTTATTTTGCTTCCTTGGACATTTGTAATAATAAATGGCCACTTCAAGCATTTGCACCAATATCTCCAATAAAGGCGTCTATACTGTACAACCTATATGTACCCGCCCTATTCAAACAGAAGTAACAAAGTTTCTCTAAGCAGAATTGAACTCTAGAGAAAGATCGCTAAGAAATGCTTGCGCTGATGAATTAGCGCTAGCGAAACTTCGCCACCGTTCGGCTGAGACGCAACTTTGCATTTTAGTGTATTAGCGTAGTGGTAACGAATTTACATCTGGTGATATGGTGCGAAGTGTGCCGGAGCTTTCACTGGTGAAAATTTGCCCTTTAGTGAATTTGCCCCTATGGGAGAAGCATGTTGTAAACTGCTTTGGCTGAGGTGCTATTTTAGAATTGATATGCTAGAGTGCAATTTGGGTAAGGCCAACCCCACAGCTGCCTCTGTACAAATGGGATGTGTGGTCATATTCTGGGTTACATTTTGCACTCAAGTAAAAGTTTACTATCAATGCTGAATACTTAAAACCACTTCATTATATGAATAATACAGACATGCTACACATTTCTGCTGAGGAATGAATTATTTGTGCTATACCAGATGCATTTAGTGCACTGTGTGAATTTTGTGCATCCAACTTGACAATCTGATATCGTAGGCTGCCCTCTATGTGAGCATGATACTGCACAAGTTGCATTTCATTCCATTGGCACAAACGCCAGTCGTTCTAAGTTTAGTTGTCCGGATGTCGCTTGAGACTGATGTGAAACATTTTTCCATGACCTGCTAAACTCACACTTTAAATCTCTAACCCCCCTTCAAAAAAGCATGAATGAAATGTAACATTTTTTTTTTTGCAATGTCTTTAAAATCCCAGTCATCTGTCTGTAACTAGTTCTGCTTCTTCTTTATTATTATTTTTCAGTTCCAAAAGAAAACGAAGCAGATTTTAACTAGAGTCAGTTGTGACCAATGGTTTCCTTTGAACTCTCAGCTTAAAATTATTCCTAGAAGTGGAGGAAGGGAGTTGTCTAAATTAAGCAGCTATCCAATATACAATAATTAAATACTCTCTTTTATGCTTTAAGGGTAGGACTCCATGAGCGATTTTTTCATGATCCGACGCGTTGCGACAAAACGCATGTGACAAAAATAAGGTAAGAGATAGAATTGTCGCATGGTGTTGTAGCGTTGATCTGACACGACTGTCGCTCGTGGAGTCCTACCCTTAAAGTTATATGCAAATGATGTTTCAATTGAAAGAATTATTTGTTTATGCCTTCACGGCCCCCCGGCAGCCCGCTCGCCACTGAAATCCGGCGTGTACGGAGGGGGCGGGGCCCGGCTGCGCGTCACGCACCAGGACCCGCCCCCCTCTAGTTACGGCACTGCTATTCGGTTAATTTAATGTTAAAATGATATTTAGCAGACTTAAGGTATGGAGTTCCAAATTACAGTAATATCCTTAATCCGTAAATCCCCTGGTTCCCAGCATTCCAGATAATAGATCCCAAACCTGTATTTTAATTTTAAAACAATTTCTTTTAAAAGAAGGCAGAGGTATGGGACCTGTTATCCAGAATGCTCGGGACCTGGCATTTTCCGTAATTTAGAGCTTCAAATCTTAAGTTTATGAGAAAATAATGTAAACATTAAATAAACCCAATAGGCTGGTTTTGTTTCCAATATGGATTTATTATATCTTAGTTTGGATCAAGTACAAGCTACGGTTTTATTATTATAGAGAAAAAGGAAATATTTTTTTAAAATTGGGATTATATTTGGATAAAATGGAGTCTATTGGAGAAGGCCTTTCCATAATTGATGTTTTTCTCGATTTTCTGTATAACAGATCCCGTACCTGTATATTGAAATGCAATTATATTTAGAATTATCTAAACTTCTCTCGGGCTTCTGTTTTTCTCTGGAACTCTCTGCCACAAGCTGTCAGACTTTCTCCTTCCTTCCAAACTTTCAAGCGCTCCTTAAAGACCCATCTGTTTAAAGAGGCTTATTCGATGTACCTTAATTAATCATTGCTGTATCAAAAATGACAAAGTGTTTATATAATCCTAATGTCTCAATTGTACCCTAACCTTTTAGTTGGTAAACTCTAATCTCTAGGTCCTTCTAACCCTATTGTACTCTGTAATCCTTGTCTGTTATCCACCATTTATTCCCTGTTTGCTATAACTACAGTAAAGCACTGCGTATCTTGACAGCGCTATATAAATAAATGATGATGATGATGATGATGAGAATTATATTTTATTTCATTATGCAGAATAACAGCTTTTGGGTTGACAATCTTTTCATGAATTTCTAGATAAACTGGGTATTATACAATTTAAATGCTTACGACTCACTGGGGCTGATTGAAGAACATAGGTGTAATATTGCCAATAGCAACTAATCAGCAATCAGCTTTGAACTTGCTTCAAGAACTTAGAAAATCAAAGCTATTTTTGCTAGAGGTTGAACCTACTTCATAGGGTAGGACATTTTTTGGTGATAAAGATTAAAAGTAATTGTGGGACAGACTTTACAGCCCAAGACAGCAGATATTGTTAAACTATTATTGGCATCATGTCAAGAGGGATAATGTAGCAGTGAGACTAGTGCCTAAAGCATACCTCCCAACTGTCCCGTTTTGAGCAGGACAGTCCAACTTTTGACAGCTCAACCCTCAGTCCCTGATTTGTACTGAAATGCCCTGAGTTTCTCTTTGATCTGCTGCACTGAACAGCCAGAAAAAAGATACAAAGTTTCTACCTTAATTGGCTCTTGGCAGAGAGCCCAGAATACAAACTTAAGATAATTTTGTAACAGTTTTAGATAAGATAAGAACAAAGACTCACAGCTTAAAGGGCAATTCACCTTCATTAGCAAAACTGTAATAACATATAAAAACCATAGAAATGTGTTCAAACTTTAATAACCTGCCAAATTTTTTAAAATGGACATGGTAATTGGGGGGTTGCCACAAAATGGGCGTGGTCAAAAAAATTGCCGCGCTCCGCGCGTCAACACTTTTTGGCCCTCTTTCTGTTTTCAAAATGTTGGGAGGTATGCCTAAAGTTCATGTTTATAAAGTGTATCTGGAAACTAAGGCAAGAGTCAAACAAGGTCACACATAGGAAGACAGAATATCATTCCCAACAGGCAAATGCTGTCTTTCTCAGTGTCCATTGAAATCACAGAAACACAGTGTTTGGTTCTCTATGGGTTACATGGAAATAAATGTATATTGGTTTGGGGTTTACAGTAATTTTGCAAGCTAAACTTCTCTTAACTTAAAGGAAAACTATACCCCCCAAACAATGTAGGTCTCTATAAAAAGATATTGCATAAAACAGCTCATATGTAAAATCCTGCTTCATGTAAATAAACCATTTTCATAATAATATACTTTTCTAGTAGTATGTGTCATTGGGTAATCATAAATAGAAAATTGCCATTTTAAATAAGGGCCACCCCCTGAGATCGTAAGATTCACTGTACTCACAAACATACCAACAAACCATACATGTCATGAGTCAATTAACAGACAGAGTTGTGTCTTTTGCTTCAACACTTCTTCCTGTTACAGTTAGAGTTTAAGTATTTCTGGTCAGGTGATCTCTGAGACAGCACAGAGACCATCACGAAATGGTGGCTCAAGACAAGAGATGTAAAAGGGCAATATTTACTTAAATATATATTCCAGTTTGGTAAGATTCTTTAATATGCCACTTAATATGATATGAACTATCTGTTGCTTAAGTCATTTTGGGGGTATAGTTTTCCTTTAACTTAAAGGGAATCTGTCATGATTTTCTACGATGTAGTTTTTATATCTAAATTACGCTGTTTACACTGCAAATAATTCAATCTACCATATAACATTTTGTTCATGAACCAGTAAGTGTATTTTTTTTTAGTTGTAATATTGGTGTGTAGGCAGCCATCTCAGGTCATTTTACCTGGTCATGTGCTTTCAGAAAGAGCCAGTACTTTAGGATGGAACTGCTTTCTGGCAGGCTGTTGTTTCTCCTACTCAATGTAAATGAATGTGTCTCAGTGGGACCTGGGTTTTAATATTGAGTGCTGTTCTACCAGGGAGCTGTTATCTTGTGTTAAGATGGCCATACACGGGCCGATAAGAGCTGCCGACAGACCGTGTCGGCAGCTTATTTGCCCGTGTATGGGGGCCCCCGATGGGCTTCACCGATCAAGATCTGGCCGAAAGTCAGCCAGATCTCGATCGGATGGGACAAAAAACCCTGTCGGATCACGGCCGCATCTATTCGTTGATGCGGTCCCGCGATCCGACCGCCCGTTAGGCCGACCGCCCGTTAGGGCCCACGATCGGATCAGCCCGATATTGCCCACCTCAAGGTGGGCATATGGGAGGGAGATCCGCTTGTTTGGCGACATTGCCAAACGAGCGGATCTCTCAGTGTATGGGCACCTTTAGGGAGCTGTTATCTGTTTACCTTCCCATTGTTCAATTGTTGGGGATGGGGGATGCAGGGGGTGCTATCACTCCAACTTGCAGTACATAAGTAAAGAGTGACTGAAGGTTATCAGAGCACAAGTCACATGACTCGGGGCAGCTGGGAAACTGACAATATGTCTAGTCCAAAAAATTGTATTTGCTCTTTTGAGAAATGGACTTCAGTGCAGGATTCTGCTGGAGCAGCACTATTAACTGATTCATTTTGGAAAGAAATCTTTTTTTTGCCATGACATTATCCCTTTAAAGTCTTGCGTAATCAGCCATTGTCTTTCTGTGTGTACTGATTGCAGGTACCAATTATCTGTACGGTAATTTCCATTGAGAGTCAGGGGTGTTCTTTCCATGAGTCAAGCTGTGATCCGTGCCTCAGCCATGTCAACTAAGCACCACTAAATTCACCCATTTGGTGCAGTTAAAAAAATAAATAAGCAGGCGGTTTGGGGGGTGGCATCGGGGCTGATGTCTCAGATCCACCCCTGGTGACAGTCCCTGGTTTGAAATATTTGTCCTTGGAAATGTCCCTTGATTAGTGGCGTAACTTGAAAGCTACCCCCACCTTCATTGTTTCCCACCATAGAAGATAAATCTTCCTACTTTTTCTCAAACCTTTTACATAGAAATGATATTACTTTATTCTAGAATGTTTTTTCCTGTAGTATGCAGAGTTCTGAAAGACAATGTAAGGGAATAGGGTCATGTTATAGATATATATTTTAAAAGATGCTTGCTTTGTGAGAACCATTATAAAGACAAGGCAAAAAGAAGATGTAGCAACATAGGAATTCCATGGCAATGCAAACACAATAATGAAAAATAATTTGTTGAGCTAACATCACTACGTATAGGACCCCATGCATGCCTACCATAATTATACACACACCACAGCAACTGCCCAAGGCGTCCATCAGATACCAAAATGACCCACACAGCTGACAGCACAGGAGTTTATTGGTGGAAGAGCAATTCAAAAATGTAACATGTTATATCAAACTACATGAAACAAACAGTAATTAAAACACAAGTAAGGGTGGATGGTGGTAAGGCTAAATGCCAGTTAGGATGAGATCTTTAAAAAATGGCTACTTTCTCTCCTAGATACAACTAAATACCCTGTCTGTGGGTCATTTGGGGGCACATTTACTATTGGTCGAATATCGAGGGTTAATTAACCCTCGATATTCGACCGTCTAAGTAAAATCCTTCGACTTCGAATATCGAAGTCAAAGGATTTACCGCATTTTGTTCGATCGAAGGAAAAATCATTCGATCGAACGATTAAATCCTTCGAATTGAACAATTCGAAGGATTTTAATTCATCGATCCACCAATTTTCCTTCGATAAAAAAATACTTAGAAAGCTTATGGGGACCTTCCCCATAGGCTAATATTGGTGCTCGGTAGGTTTTAGGTGGCGAAGTAGGTGGTCAAAGTTTTTTCTAAAGAGACAGTACTTCAACTATCGAATGGTCGAATAGTCGAACGATTTTTTGTTTGAATCGTTCAATTCGAAGTCAAAGCCGTAGTCGAAGGTTGAAGTAGCCAATTCGATGGTCGAAGTAGCAAAAAAAAAAACTTCGAAATTCGAAGTATTTTTTTATTCTAATCCTTCACTCGAGCTAAGTAAATGTGCACCTTAGGGTGAGAGTTGAATGAAGTGAGCTTTTATTTGCTGTGCTAGATATTCTTGGAACTGTGGCTGAATGGTAGATACACATATGATTTCCTTGATCTGTAAAGCACATGGGGCTGAAACTCAGCCTGCTGAAAAATGCAGGTCGAGAATCAAAGCCCAAAAACTGATATCAGCTCCTTAAAGGAGAAGTAAACCCTAAAATTGAATATGGCTAAAATGCCATATTTTATATACTGAACTTATTGCGCCAGACTAAAGTTTCAGCTTCTCAATCCAGGACTTCAAACTTGTCACAGGAGGTCACCATCTTGGAAAGTGTCTGTGACACTCACATGCTCAGTGGTCTCTGAGCAGCTGTTGAGAAGCGAAGCTTAGGGATTGGCACAAATTTTCAAGCAGAAAATGAGCTGATGCTACAAGGCTGGATATTAGATTCTGATGCTATTTGCACCGGTTTCTGTGTTGCCATTTGTTAATTATCTGTATTAATTATTAATCAATTCAGAGCCAAAAGAATGGACGGCACTCCATTCGAGGAGGAAGCAAGTTTTATTGCAGGCTTTTGATCCTTGTATGAACCTGCAATAAAACTTGCTTCCTCCTCGAATGGAGTGCCGTCCATTCTTTTGGCTCTGAATGGAAATTTAGCGGTGGGGATGCTGCGGACAGAGCACCTTACGTGGAGGGATTGGAGCAGCCAGATGGAGGGTGAGCTTGGAGCGGTCCTTTTGGTGTGGAAGTTAAAGGAAAACTATACTAAAATTAATACTTAAGCAACAGATTTATATTATATTAAGTGGCATATTAAAGAATCTTACCAAACTGAAATATATATTAAGGTAAATCTTGCCCTTTTACATCCTTAAAACACCATTTTGTGATGGTCTGTGTGCCGCCTCTGAGATCACCTGACCAGAAATACTGCAGCTCTAACTGTAACAGGAAGAAGTGTGGAAGCAAAAGACACAAATCTATCTGTTAATTGGCTCATGTGACCTAACAAGTATGGTTTGTTGGTATGTTTGTGTGAACAGTGAATCGTACGATTCCAGGGGGCGGCCCTTATTTTTTAAAATGGCAATTTTCTATTTATGATTACCCAATGGCACAGACTACTAGAAAAGTATATTATTATAAAATGGTTTATTTACATGAAGCAGGGTTTTACATATGAGCTGTTTTATGCAATATCTTTTATAGAGACCTACATTGTTTGGTGGGTATAGGTTTCCTTTAATTATTAATCAGCCTTATATTGTGAGATTTATATTCTATGTGTACTTTAAATTCTGAGTGGGTCCCTAAGCTCAGTAAGTGACAGCAGCACAGAGCATGTGCAGTGAATCAGCAGAAAAGAAGATGGGGAGCTACTAGGGCATCTTCTCTGCTATATAGGGCTGTCGTTGCCTCGGCTGGTATTGAAGCCCAGGTGCACAGCGGCTTTCAGTGCAGAAATGCAAAAGACCATAACACACCTGGGCCAATACAATGGATCCAGGTAGAGGCAAGGTGGGGCTGATTCCAGTACAGGAGCTGATTCTCAGACTGTGATTTTCAGCAGGCTGAGCATATGCCCTGTGTGCCATTAGCCTAACACTGCTACGAGCTAAGGTTGGGCCTGAAACTAAAAAGGTCTGACAAACAGTGCCACAGTGAGTTCCACAAAGCTTTAAATTGAGAATCACCAAGCAAGCCCTGCTCAATCCCCGGTGTATTGTCTATGTTTTACATGCCCTGGCCTGTGCAGCTGCAGCCTTCCCTATTGTCATATACAACACGGATTCATTTATAGAGCTGATGTAAATGGCCAAAGTTTCCAAAGATACTAGTCTTGACAAAAGATGAGGAAGGAAGGCAATATGTAATTTTGCACAACCCTAGATAAAAGTAAGCAAAAATGTTCTTTTGTTTTACAGCATAAATGCTATAAAGACCCCCAGCTTAGGGAAAGGACAGGGGAAATGACCCTCCCAGTCAAGCATTGCTGACATGCAGCGCTGAGGTCACCTTTTGGGCTTTCACATTGAAGTATATTTTCCTGGAAACTCTTTATACTTTAATCTGTCAAAAGCACAGCATCAGAATGTATTCCTATTCGATGAATACATTTTTTCACCACACATGGATTTGCGGTAAAATTTCACATTTTTCTATCTGCAGCTTTTTCGCGCAACTTCGATACAAATTTGCTGCAAAAAAAATTTGCAGAGAAAAAACACCCATTCACGTCAATGCATTTGAAGTGACATAATACTTGAGAAAAAATGCCCATTGACTTTAATGCATTTGGAGTGAGTATAAATGCCCACTGATAATGAATTTGGTTGAAAAACTTTTAGTGTGTTATAGAAGTGACAATTTTAAGCAACTTTTTGATTGGTCTTCATTATTTTTTTTTTTATAGTTTTTAATTATTTGTCTTCTTCTTCTGACTCTTTCCCAGCTTTTCACTGACCCCATCTAAAAAACAAACGCTCTGTTAGGCTACAAATGTATTGCTACTGCAACTTTTTATTACTCATCTTTCTATTCAGGCCTCTCCTATTCATATTTCAGTCTTTTATTCAGATCAATGCCTGGTTGCTAGGGTAATTTGGATCCTAGCAACGATATTGGTGAAACTGCAAACTGGGCAGCTGCTGAATAAAAAGCTAAATAATTCAAAACCCACAACTACTAAAAAAACCAAATGCAAATTGTCTCAGATTATATGTCATACTTAAGAATGTAAAGTGATCAGCCCCTTTAATGCAATTGGAGTGAGAAAAAAAGTCACCTATAGACTATAATATATTTTGCTACAAAAAGTGGCTTTGCACATGCTCAGTGTTCTCTGGGCAGCTGTTGAGAAGCTAAGCAGGGGTTGTTGCAAATCATCAAGCAGAGTCAGGTTCCTATATGATATCAGCTGAAGCTACAGGTGTAATTAGTTATTTCAGATTATTATTTTCAGAGTATTGTGACTTACATTTAGGGTTGCCACCCGACCGGTATTTTACTGGCCTAGCCGGTAAAATACCTGCCAAGGCCGGGGCCGGTATTACAAATTTACCGGCAATGTAACTGCCGGTAAATTTGTAATACCCTTAAAAAGACCCCCTCGGCCCGCCCCCAATACCCTGTAAACTTACCTTTTCTTTTGCCTCTTCTAGCGTCCGTGGCGTGGCCCGCCCCTTTTGACATCCTGCCCTGCACCTTTTGATGTCACGTCCCACCCCTTTGAGGCCCCGCCCCCAGCAGCCGGTAAATTTTTTTATAAAAGGTGGCAACCCTACTTACATTCTATATACTCAGTATATTGTGAGTGGGTCCCTAAGCTCAGTAAGTGACAGCAACACAGAGCATGTTCAGTGAATCAGCAGAAAAGAAGATACTGGAAATGTCTTCCCTGCTAAATTACTGTGGTCATTACTGGGCCATATGAAGATTTCAATATTAGGAAATTAGTCACACAAAAAAATATCATATACCCTGCACTGATAAAACTGATGTGTTTGCTTCAGAAACACTACTATAGTTCATATAAACAAGCTGCTGAGTAGCAATGGCGGAAATTGAAAAAAGGCTATATGGAACAGGTTAAATAGTGGATAACAGATAACATTATGTTCTACAGAGCTTATCTGCTGTGTAATTTGAGGCTTTTCTCCATTGAATAGCTGCCCCCATGGTTACACAGCAGCTTATTTATATAAACAATAGTAGTGTTTCTGAAGCAAACACACCAGTTTTACCAGTGTATAACTTTAAAAAACTTTTATTTTTTGTTGTTGTTACTGTTCCTTTAACAAAGTTTAATCCTATATCAGAAAATATGTTTTACCAGTGACACTGGAGCTAATGGAGCTTCCAAGAATCTGAATAAACATTTACTCCAAATCTCAAGTTTAAGCAACCCCAAACACTAATTCAGGCCTCTGATGGGCCTCAATCCTTTGTCTGAAGGACTCATAATTGTTGTGGCAATCAAGAAAGATGTAGGAGTCTGCACCAAGATGGGAGAGTGAAAGAGGTTGGTCACCTTTAAATTTACTTTTAGTATGATGTAGAGAGTGATGTTCTGAGACCATCTGCATTTGGTTTTAATGCTTTATTATTTGTAGTTTTTGAGTAATTTAGCTTTTTATTCAGCAGCTCTCCAGTTTGCAGTTTCAGCAATCTGGTTGCTAGGGTTCAAACTACCCTAGCAACCATGCATTGATTTAAATGAGAGACTGAAACATGAATAGGAGTGGGCCTGAATAGAAAGATGAGTAATACAAAGTAGCAATACATTTGTAGCTTTAAAGAGCATGTGTTTTTTTTAGATGGGGTCAGTGACCCCTATGTGAAAGCAGGTAAGATTTTGATATGAAGAAAGTTCCAGAAAGCTCCCATGTAGTCCAGTTTAAAAAAATAAAAAATAATTTACTTTTTCCATGTAATAATAAAACAGTACATTGTACTTGATCCCAGGATATCCACATTGCTGGCAAAACAATCAGGTTTATTTTACGTAAAGGGATACCGTCATGGGAAAACATGTTTTTTTTTTCAAAACGCATCAGTTAATAGTGCTGCTCCAGCAGAATTCTGCACTGAAATTCATTTTTCAAAAGAGCAAATAGATTTTTTTATATTCAATTTTGACATAGGGCTAGACATATTGTCAGAGTCTTAGCTGCCCCCAGTCATGTGACTTGTGCTCTGATAAACTTCAGTCACTCTTTACTGCTGTACTGCAAGTTGGAGTGATATCACCCCCTCCCCCCCCTCCCCCCCCAGCAGCCAAACAAAAGAACAATGGGAAGGTAAGAGATAACAGCTCTCTAACACAAGATAACAGCTCCCTGGTAGATCTAAGAATAGGGTTGCCACCTTTTATAAAAGTTTTTACCGGCTGCTGGGGGCGGGGCCTCAAATGGGCGGGGTGTGACATCAAAATGGGCGGGCGTGACGTCAAAAGGGGCGGGGCCACACAACGGAGACCCACGAACGCTAGAAGAGGCAAAAAAAAGGTAAGTTTTGATCATATTACAAATTTACCGGCAGCTACATTGCCGGTAAATTTGTAATACCGGCCCCGGCCTTGGCAGGTATTTTACCGGCTAGGCTGGTAAAATACCGGCCGGGTGGCAACACTAGTGGCAACCCTATCTAAGAACAACACTTAATAGTAAAAGCCAAGTCCCACTGAGACACATTCAGTTACATTGAGTAGGAGAGATAACAGCCTGCCAGAAAGTAGTTCCATCCAAAAGTGCTGGCACAAGTCACATGACTGGGGGCAGCTGGGAAACTGACAATATGTCTAGCCCCATGTCAGATTTCAAAATTGAATATAGAAAATCTGTTTGCTCTTTTGTGAATTGGATTTCAGTGCATAATTTTGCTGGAGTAGCACTATTAACTGATCCATTTTGAAAAAAACATGTTTTATCATGACAGTATCCCTTTAAGGTATACTGATCCATATGACAGAAATATCCCATATCTGGAAAACCCCAGGTTCCAAACATTCTGTATAAAAAGGTCTCATACCTGTATAAAGAAACTAGCAATCGGGATCATTTTGTTTTTTGTATTTTAAATACTATTTTATCAGGTGATTTTGCTGTCAGTAACAAAGCAGAATTGGCTGACCCACAGATACCTATTCAGTATAATGGAATAACAACATTTGTAGTGGTCCAGGTTTTGAAAGCCTTATGGAAGATGGGTCAGCTGCAACCAGAATCACCCTGAATTGCCAAAGCTTACCTTGAGATGCATTCATGTTCTGAACTAACTGTAACCTATTACAGTTGTAATGGATCCCAATTCCTGTATATATTAAAGCAATCCTCACCTGCCCATGGATGAACTTGCTACTGCCTCCTAAAGCTCCTTCTAGCTGTCATAGAGGTCTGGAGGGTTCCTTTTGTACCTCTTCTTTGTCAACCAGAAGTTTGTCTAGTTTGTCTAGTTCGCGCGTGTCCTCTGCAGTTTTCACCCTGCACAGTTTCTTAACCTGTGGGTCAGGACTCGAAAATGGTTCATTGTGCTGTTAAGGTTAATGATCCCCACAAATACAGTAACAGCGGTATTAAAATAAGGTTAAAAAAATTGTAAACTAATTTGAACTCAGATTTGTGACCTCTGTGTTCATGAAAAACCCATGTATTCTAGGAATCCAAAATTGAGAAATGTTGCCTATTTAGTAGCTGGTGGGTTCTCTAACACTTGTGTGTCTGGGACTTTTTACTATTAGGTTATTTATCAAATTGCGAATTTATCTCAATATTTTCTGAAAAAAACTCCGACCAAATCCGCTTGGGCTTATTTATTAATACACTTTCCCCAAAATATTTTTGCAGGAAAAAATCTGATTTTCACTGGGTTTTTTTGTGATTTTTCATCCGATTTTCACTATTTTTTGTGATTTTTCACAAGAAAACTGAATTTTGCCTGAAAACTTCGCGGTTTTTCCAAAAACCCAGCGCACATCATAAAATCATTGGGACTTCTCCCATTGACTTATATGCAACCTCGACAGGTCCGAGATGCCGGATTTTCCATCCTCTGGGTTTAATAAATTCTGAAAAATTTGTGATTTTTTAAAAGTCCGATTTTATAAAAAAATAATCACACATTTTTGCATTCAGAGTTTAGTAAATAACCCCCTTAGTGTTTTGTTTCTGGACCTATTGTAATACAAATAAATACCCCCACCCCAAACAGCTTCTTGTGTAAGGGTCAGGAATATGATTTCTAGGCATAGGGACAGTGTCCCCAGCAATCAGGCACTGACAGACCACTAGACAAAGTCCAGAAAAGATATTTTTGCCACTACCATTGCCTCGTGCGTCAGAGATACTATATATTCCACAGCATCTAAATAAATCTTCCTGCCATGACTTTCAGACTACACAAACAAAGCAAAAGCCAAGGGAAGGACCTTGTCAGATTTGCCATTGAGAAACATACACAATCAGCTGCCCAAGAGCTGGAAAGTGTTGGAGGCGGTGGTATTTATATATAGGAAAACGATCTGTCCATATGATCTCACGACCCTACAATGCAGCCCCAGGCCCCCCAACAATTTCTGCCGTGGGAGTCCCATACTTTGTGTGAGGACAGGACATGTTCAGATGGAAAAATGAAGTGAGTGGGGGCAGACTGAGCTCTAATCGTGCCCCTGAGCCAGTGGAAGACAATGCTAGCAGCGACTACAAAGGGAAATGTAGGAAATCAAAGCACGTGTCAGCCCCCCTTGTTCAGAAGCACTGGCGGTCAATGTCACTTAAAACGCTCCCAGGGTGACGTGTGAATCCCATTGAGGAAAAGAAGAATTTCCCATCTGCATCGCCTTCATTTCTGGGGAGTAGAGGCCGGGACCGCTACTGCGCTCAGCCGGTGCCACTCAGACTGACAGTTTGGCGCCTGGCAGTCACAAGCAGCAGTAGCAGTAGCAGCAGCCATGCAACAAGCAGTGCCAGCGCGCAGGGAGAGCCCAGTCTGGCGGCTAAAGGAAGCGGCACGGCCGAAACCTGGGTACGTGGAGATTGCCATACAGGCTGAGAAGAGAGTGAGCGCAGCAACGCCGAAAGTGTCGCAGTCGCTGACCGACCCTGTGCCTGGAGACGGGACCGACAGTAAGCAAGTCGATGGGAGTAATCGGGAGGAGAGCAGCCATGGAGATCGCCCACGTAGCCAAACACCTGTCCAGCTCCCAGATGTTGGAGAACATGAGGAGCAGGCAGAGTACAGCTTGTCTTACCCCTCTTCCCTGGCCGGCACCAGTAACCCCTCGTCGCCAGTCTGCGCCCCCCAAATCGCCTGTGCCAACGACGAAGCGCACTACATTACTACCCACGAGATCCAGCTGTGCGAGGCCGACCAGGAGCCCGACTACCCAGATTTTGGCTTGGCCCCCTCCTCCGCGTGGAGTCAAGCGGTCGATAGCGCCCCCTGCGCCTTCCTGGAGTACGCGTCGTTTGACAGCCAAGGGGGCAGCCCGACAGACGAGGACTATTATATGAGCACCACCACCAGCGACCCCAACCCCACGGACAGTGTGTGCAGCGCCGAGCTGATCAGCAGCAGCAGCCAGTCCGACAGCGACACCTCCCCGAGCATCTGCAGCAGCACCTTAGACAACAAAGCGCTGAACACTGGGGAGGCTGCTCGCTCCAAAGCCGGGATCCTCCTATCAATCAGAAGTGCATCCAACACTATAAATGAGGGGGGCAATGTGCAAGGACAGACAAACACCGCCCCTGCCGGCGCCAAGCATGACACAGACATGAGCTACTGCGTGTCCTCAGCCCCGGACTGCAAGTCCGCTTTCCGGCAGCTCCATCATCAGTTCCCGGCTTTACCCCAGGCGGCCGATGCGCACCGATTTGTGGCTGTTCCTGCCCGACTACAGGCTCGTAGCGGCGTCCATGCTGACATCTCCAGCGGAGCTTCCAGCGCTGTCAGCGAGTTGGACGATGCGGACAAGGAGGTGCGAAACCTGACCGCCCGAGCATTCCGCAGCCTGGCTTATCCCTACTTCGAGGCGATTAACTTCAGCTCCAGCGAATCCACCACCTCCTTGTCCGACCAGAACATCGGCATCAACAGCTGGTCCACTTACTTGGACTTCAAGGGGGGCGCTGTATTGTCCCAGAAGGCAGAGAAGAGCATCCACCAGCACTCGGCTACTTCTGCCTCCAGCTTCGGCCTCAGCAAATTCAACAAGAATGCGCCCAAGGAGCAAGTGTTCGTGCAGGCGAATAAATCGCACACCAAGGCGTTTGAGCTGGTGCTCAGCGAGTTGGAGACCAAGGGGGCGAGCGGGGGCAGTGGCTCATCTCAGCGCATTCAGTCTGGATCCAGGGTCGTGACTCTCACTGAGACTCTAAACTTCAGCAGCAACGTGACCACGACGGCTTCTGGGAGTGACAGAGCCAACAAGCCCCCTGAACAGGCTCCAGCCTCAGCTCAAGCGGATGGGGTTACAGAGTCGCTGCCAAGAGAGCCGGCTGAGCAGGAGGGGAGCAGACAGTCGCACAGTGCTGCAGCAGAAACCATGGACGGAACGCACAAATCCAAGTTTGCTTCCAGCCTTCTTAAAAATGTCATCTCAAAGAAGATGCAGCTGGAACAGGAGTTTAAAATGGAAAGAGGCGAGATCACTGACACTTCTTATAAAGGAGTCTGTACTCCCTCCAAAGAGACAGAAGGAGCCCGAGAGAAGGGGATCCAGAGGCAGAACTCCAGGTTTTCCGAAGCCAGTTCAGATTTTACCTTGGTCAGCAGCGAAGAACTTGGAGAGTTTTTTGATTCAAAGTCAGTGACCCCCAAAGACTTGACACCTGCAGAGGGCAATGTAGCCAAGCAGCTGTCCTCGATAGACCATCAGAGGGAAGAAGAGTCGAAGAAAAGTGCCTCAGAAGCGATGAAAGGCATGCTCCTCCGCAGCCAAAACAGTGCCTTCAGGTCCTGGAAGGAGAAGGAGATAGAAAAGATGGAAAAGAAAATAGAAGAGAAAGTGGCCAAAGCTCGGAGGATCAAGATCCCGTTGGAGAGGGACTGGAGGGCAGATTTAGGGGAGCTGCCGGGCAGTCAATCCACTAAAATGTCCCGCTTGTATGTGCCAGGCATCCAGCACACCCCCAAACAGAATCAGGCAGAGAAGCAAGCTACCAAGTACTCAGTATCTACCTATGCCCACCAGAGTTGCTTCAGTCGCAACGAGCATGATTTTAAGACGGAGAAATTGGAGGTGCTGGAGGCGGCTGTTTGTAGGATGACCCCCATGCTAACCCCCAAACCCCAGGAGATTAAACTCAACCTACCACTGTCTGGTGACAACAAGGAGAACCCATTCAGTATTGCCAAACTGCTGACTCCAAACCTCGCATCCACTGCTGCCAATCTGTCCAAAGCAGCGGAGGAGCTGAAGAGTCAGGTGGCCCCCTGCAGGACTGAGGTGCTGGAGAAGATGCCCCAGTTCCTGGTGAGGGACGTCAGGGAGAACAAGCCCAAGAGTCAGGGAGCCATTCACCAGGTCAGAGATGTCAGAAAGCTGCTTAAGAGCTCCTATCACCATGACACTGGGGAGGGCAATGACAAGGGCAACGGGATGTCAGGGCACAGCACCCCCGACCCCAAGGCCAAGCTATCGGTGGCCTCCAAGGTGTCCTCCTCTCTGTCCCCCATAGTGATCACCTGCCAGGCCATGAACAATAAAGAAAATGGGGAAGACTCAGCAGACACAAGGGAGGGTGACAAAGCGCTATCATCTGCAGACACCATTTTGGTACACCGGGCATCAGGCAGGCTCCCTGTGGCCACTATAGCTCCCAACAAGACTGGTCCCAGGATGCCTGTAGTGAAGATTGTCTCCAAGGCATCCAAGTGGAAGCAGGAGAAGCCTCGAGAGCAGCCAGAAGTGAAAGTCGAGCCACAAACGCCCAAATCCCGTGCAGCCATAGATAAGCTGACTGCAGCAGTGAAGACAATGGAGCAGCTGTATGTGTTTGATAAAAAAGAGTGGAAGCGCAAAGACCAACCAGAGCCTCTCACCGGCAGCCACGTCTTGTCGCTCCTCAGTTGCGAGGAGCCGGAGGTTAAGTCAGAGTCTCAGACAGTGGATGACAAGCCTGTGGCACCCGAGGAGACTAAGAAGGCAGTACCTCGGCCGTTTGGCCGTGCACCCGAGCCCCTAGTCCGCAGAAACTCCTATCCCAGCTCAGGCAAGAGCCCTTCTAAGCCCCCGGCGGCAGAGACCAAGGCCCCAATTAAAACCTTCCAAGTATCCAAGATTGGGGAACCCAAAAGTGTGGAGCAGCAGAAAAGCCCAGATACCGGGATTGCAGGCAACAATCGCAGCGTTTTTACAGTTAGTGCCGCAAAAAGACAACAGAGCCTAGAGTCAGCGCTAAACAGCAGGAACGCCCGTCCACAGCCTCCCACTTCCCTGAGAATCCAGCCTCGCTCCTTACAAGAGGCCTGGAAGAAAGCGGAACCAGAGCCGACTGTTGCCCCACAGCCTCCGCAACCTCGCAAGGCCAGTACAGACTTTGAGAACTACCTCACAATCCCAGTCAAAGCAGCAAGTGAAGCTGCTGTGGGAAAGCCACCAGTTGCAGCCATTGTCCGCGACACTTCAACATCCTCCAGAGAGAATGCAGCAACTCACAGCCGCGATCCAGCCTCCATGTGCAGCCTGCCTCCCTTTAGTGCCAAGAGCCATCCTGCCAGTCCCAAGAGTCCAATGAAAACAGTCAGTGACTGGCGCAGCAAGGTCAAAGAGGGGGTCCAGCCCAACAGAACACATTCTACAGGAGTAGAGCCTCAGTCCCCAGACTCTATCCCTTTAGCCACTATCTACCATCATGCCATTCCACCTGTGCCAGTGGCCATGCCCAGTTCTCAAGCCCCTGTGTTTTATTCACCACCCTTACCTGCAGCCACCCCAGTTGAGATCTACCCCCAGCAGACCCAACGCAAAATGCTGGTGGATTTAGCCACAGGGCAATATTACCTTGTGGATACCCCTGTGCAGCCAGTTAAAAAGAGACTCTTTGATCCTGAAACTGGACAGTATGTGGAAGTCCCGGTGCCAGCACCCCCTGCCACTCCTGTGCCTGTCCACATGCCACCCCTAGCTCTCAGTCCTGGTGCATATGGAGCTGCTTATATGTTTTACCCTGGGTTTTTACCCACTGCAACAACTGCTATGCTACCTGCCACCCCTCTTCAGAGTCAGTTCTCTCACCAGGGTAGTGAGCACAGCTTTGAGGTGCTGGGTGTGGAGACTGCCCAGTCAGGGGAGCTGAACATGAATGAATGCCCCTATTACCTGGCCACTGGGTCTGCAGCAGCTAATGCAGTAACTGGACAAGCAGCGAATATCAGAAGGGGCTCCCTAGGCTGCCCAGAGAGCAAACAGGTCATCAGCATCTTGTCTCAGCCAGGACCCCGGATTGTGGCCCCTCCATCTTTCGATGGCACCACTATGAGATTTGTTGTGGAACACAGATGAAAGCCAAGGTAATTATTTTTAATGCTTTTACAGTAAAGGATTTTATTCTCTGCACATTTTCAGCATCTGTATATAAAATGTGCTATTGTAAGTTATATTGGTAAGGCAAGATCTAGGGTTCTACTAGTATGGTATAGGCACATTACTGTTTATGCTTTTATTTCTTACTGTACCAGATACATTATTGGGCTTTGAAACCTAGTGCAATTATTACTCTTCTAAATCTATGGGGCTTGTACATATGATGGCAGACAAACATGGCCTCCTTTACTGCTGCTGGGGCTTAGGGTAAAACTGCTCCAAATTGACAACTGTTCATGTTTAGTGTTCTCAAAGCTACTTTAATGTTTGCACAGTGTTTCAGATAATATCATATACACTGATGTTTGCGCCAGTTTGGCACCTCATGTTGTAAGATGGGCAGCCTTAGGCTTTCTGACGGGCACAACTAAAGGAAATTGATCTGAGGGTTTTCATGTTAAAGGAAATGCATAATATCCCAGCATCACTTTAAAAGCATCACATTGCAGTAACGTTTGCACCAGGTCTTGAAACCCATAGTAAATGTCTCCTTTCAAACAAGTGCCCACTAAATGCTACCTGGCTGCTTTAGTTTATTATACCTGGTCCAAACTTTGCACATTTTTTTATACTACCTTAGTGATGAAACATGGCACATACTGTATTCTCAGCAGGTGCATTTTCCACCTGGTAGAAAAGGAACTGCCACTGAAACTCCCTGTTTCCCAGTAAATGGGAGGTTGCAGTGCCCCTTTGCCCAAATAATTTGTGCTGAAAGCCCCCATTTCTCAAAGTGCAGGGCTCCAGTGTCCCTTCTTATACAGTACTGAACACGCAGCTGTGACATTGGACTGGGGAAAGTGCAAAATTCCAATAGGCTGTGACACGGATGTAAACACCATCACATGAGGTCTTAGCACTGCCCCTCAACCCTGGCACTGCAGCTGCCCAGCAAGAAGGGATGCTGGAAAAAAAGAGCATAAAAAGAGGGAAAAAAAGAGGATTAAAAGAGCA
This sequence comes from Xenopus laevis, assembly GCF_017654675.1. NCBI lineage: Eukaryota > Metazoa > Chordata > Amphibia > Anura > Pipidae > Xenopus > Xenopus laevis. The sequence goes on along the minus strand of NC_054371.1, from coordinate 79,058,290 downwards.
GCATGTTAGTGATACATGTGTATAGACTATATAAAAGGTGTATTCAATACATTTTTTTAATGTTGACTACAGGAATTAAAAAAGTATATATAAAGTATAAATTATGGTAGTAGTCCTTCCCTGGTGTTAACTGCCTCTTAAAGATACAATTCTCCCTTATTGCTAATAGCTGGAAGTTAAAAACAACACTTGACAACATAAAAATTGATAATGTTTTTCTAAATTGCTCCACAAGAAAAGCACAAAGTATATAATGTTAAATGAATGAGAGCAGCGTTGCAAAAAAAGATCAGTAAAGCCACATTCCATTACATAGATGGATCCTATTTCCTGCTACTTATGTGCCTTCCTACTTCTTTCCAGTGATGGAATAGTAACTGAGTGTTGCTGAACTTTGCATTTTGTAGCTAGCTCTTTTCTGGCAACAACTACACTAGATGGGGTCATTCTGGGGAACTAGGACAGTGTCCCCAGTCATTGATGTTACTATTTGCAAATGAACCCTATAAAAACTGGAAACAATGATGCGGTTTTCAAATTAGATATCATTTAGGGTCCTTCGGACCACTCTCCAGAAAGACACATTAAAGTACCCACTGGATGTAGGCGTACACTGGACAAGAACTGCTGCCTCTGATCTTGGTGCAAATACAGTCCCTCCTCTTGTTATGAGAATTCCATGGGTGCATACACCAGGCTTCCAAACACATACTTAAAGCTGGCTGCAGATCACACAACAATTTATACCGTTTGGTCATTTCTTCCCTGAACTGCATGAACACTTTTAACATGAGTCAAAAAGTTACTTAACTACTCAATCTCTGCTACTGCCAGCCTTTTCTTAATCCATTGTGTAAATCTAGATGCCTCCATTAGAGTGTGAGAGTATAGTTGTACTCATTTCTGTGT